>NC_133795.1:3717987-4017987 GCF_043250625.1 Sebastes fasciatus
AGCATTATATACATAATTTACATGTTAGCCTACTTACTCTTTTATTTCTATTTTCTTACATTTCTTCACTTCTTCTTCTTTTACATAATAAAAAAGTTATCACAGTGATATTCACCACTAAAAAAATAAATAGTAAAGTATTGTTCACTACAAACGCCTCAAGTTTCTCTACATATACTCTGTTATATATTGTAACATTAAGAACATAATTTACATGTTACATACTCATTTTCTTGCATTTCTTTATGTTCATATAAGAACAACTGTAACACCTCAATTAATAGAATATTTCTGATTCTGATATATCACTAAGAAAAAGTCATGTTTTAAGGAAATCACATAATGATATTCATCATTAAAAAAAGAAATATCATGCACGTATTCTTCACTACAGACTTGCTGCTCACGAGTTAAATGCTTGGATTCAAATAGATCATTGGTGTTTGTATTTACTTATTTGCACTGTGGTTATATATTGTCTTAATGCAAATATTTGTACATATTTCTTATATTCTCATTTCTTATTCTTAATTATTCACTTACATTTCTCTACTGTGTTATATATTGTAGCATTATATACATAATTATACACTCATTTATTTCTATTTTCTTAAATTTCTTTATGTTTATATAAGAACAGCTCAGTTTCCTCGGTGATCAATAAAGTATTTCTGATTCTGATTCCAATATATCACTAAAAAAATGTTTTAAGGAAATCACGTAATGTACATAATAAAAGTTATCACAGTGATATTCACCACTAAAAAATAAATATCATAGTTTATCGGTGTTTCTATTTCTTATTTGCACTGTGGTTATACTGTATATTGTCTTGATGCAAATATTTGTACATATTCCTTTATTCTCATTTCTTATTCTTATTTTTATTATTTACTTATATTTCTCTACATATACTGTGTTATATATTGTAGCATTATATACATAATGATATACTCTTCTATTTTCTTACATTTATCTATGTTTATATCAGAGCAACTGTGACTCCTCAATCAATAAAGCATTTCTTATTCTGATATATCACTAAGAAAAAGTCATGTTTTAAGGAAATCTCATAATAAAAGTTATCACAGTGATAAAAACCCTGAAATATTCAAGTATTGTTGACTAATCTCCTGCAGTGACTGAGTGAATAATATCCTGAGACTATAGGAGGAAACAAACAGCACTAAGTAACATTTGGTGATAAATTCAAGCAGTAAAAGTCCCAGCAGACTCATTACAGGACCATTACTGAGTTTAGGGTGAATATGTTGGAGGCTTCGCCGCAAATTGACAATAAATCAGAGTAATATTGAGACAAATAACACAAATACATACATATCATAAGACACAGAGTCCTCCTCCTCCAGCTCTCCGTGTTCACATCACATGTTCCCAAAGAACCGACGCGCTCTGACCGGAGACTCTGACCGGAGGACCGGACCGGAGCGTGTTTCAGGAAATAAACAGACGAATTAAGAAGCTCGGTCTAAAAGAGGTACAATGCTGCCGGTTTAACGGCGCCGGTAGCGGTAGAGGAGCGGAAACACCGTGTGAGCCCGGCGGGTTCCGGCGGGTTCACTCTGCTGTATCTGCTACAGTAGAGGATGTTAGAGGATGATGATGAGCCATGTGAACCCCGCCCCTCTGGACGGGAGGAGGAGGGACCATAAACAGACACACACTGCAAAATATACTACAGTACAGGGACTACACTAGGTTATATATATATATATGTATATATATATATGTACATATATATATATACATATATATATATATAAAAGCTGCATGTCCTACATATGCAATTATCTATTTCTATGTTTTCTTCCTTCTACATATGACATTATATATATATATATATATATATATATATATATATATATATATATATATATATACGACACTGAGAGGTATTTTTTTATATTTTAATAAAGCATATACAAACCATATATCAGTGACAATGAGGGTAGACTATATAATGTCAGATATGTAGAAGGAAGAAAACTTAGAAATAGCTAATTGCATATGTAGGACATGCAGCTTTTATGTCCTCTTTAAGCACATATTCACATGATAACTCCCAAAGATCAAACTAGATTAAGTAAGGGATAATGTACAGCTAGCCGGTCATTGTTGTGAAAGAAACCCCGACGCGAAGCCCATAGCAACGGTCTGTTATGCATAGCAACGGTCTGCTATAAAGAAATAACAGACCGCAGAACGCCGTGATTAACCAATCAGAATAATAATAATAATACATATGGGTTTGTAAATAAGCATTAAAGACAGAAAAGTTGTCGGGGCCAATATAAGCTCATTGTAATATATCAACATCAGTGTGTGTTACATAGTTTGTCCACCAGAGGGCACTGAACAGTTTCATTATTTAACTCTGAAAAGTAGCCTACATATCTTGGTCGTTCTTTAATAAGTGATTTTATGGTATCCTCATCAGGAAAGTTTGTTCATCTTTTGGGTGTATGCAAAAAAAAAAAAAAATCCAGTATAAGTGATGCTGTAAATAAACTCTGTGGCTCTCCTCTCAAAACAGAACCATAATATTTTCATTCAGATACTATAAAAAGACGAGACTCTACATCCATGTTTGAGCTCAATGCTAAAGTCAGCATGCTAACATGCTCACAATGACAATGCTAATGTTTAGCAGGTATAATCTTTACCATGTTCACCATTTAGTTTAGCATGTTAGTATATGATTAAAATATTTTAATCGACAGCACTAATGCTAACATTTGTTAATTGGCACTAAACACAAAGTGCAGCGGAGGCTGATGGGAATGACGTTGCAGGTATTTGGACATAAACCAAAGTATTGGTCATGTTTAACGTTTTACCTGAAGATGGTGCTTTGGATCACCAAAGTCATTACAAATCATCCTGAGGGCGATATGAATGTGTGAACCAAATTTCTTGGCAATCCATTTAATATTTGTCGAGAGCTTTCACTAAAAGTCCAGGATGGTGGCGCTATAGAAAAAGTGGAGGATCACCAAAGTGTTTAAGCAATCCATCCAATAGTTGTTGAGGTTTTTCAGTCTGGACCAAAGCAGATAGCTGAACAACTGACAGACAGATCAATATTAGCATCCATAAAGCCATTCTGCTGATGTGGCAGAAAACATCACAGCAAGTTAACATAGAAATATCAGGCTGCTACTTTAGGTCAGAAAATTATAAAAGAGAAAATACCACAGATGATAATAGAAGAAATATACTCAGGTCAGTCAGGCACATATTAGAGCATGAATACCCTTCAATAATACAGGAATACTGCTTTCACTTTTTTATTAGGTCCAATGTTGTCTTTTTTCAACAGACTTGCATACACTCCAATCAGCACAGGAGACGAATTATTAATAATTCAGACCTCGTCACGTGTTGTGTAAACAAAGTCTTTGTGGTTTCAGATCGATTTTCTCGAGGGCCACTCATACACACAGCAGGAAGAGTTCAGCTGAGCCACATCAGAGACGATAAAAGTCGACGGCTGGATTTCTCCTCAGGGACACGCGAGCAGCAGTAAGAATGTAAACAACGGTGTGGGCTATACTCGCCGAACATGAATCTCATTCAATATTTACAAGACTTCCTCTAATATGGCTGAGGATGGAGGGCATGTCAAAAGGGTGTGCACACAAACTGTGATCACTTTATAAAATACGGACTCATGACCTCGAGCTTGAAGATGAAGAAATTGGAAGCGAGTGCAGTAATGCATGCAGTCACAATTCACAGTGTACGTGAATTAAATGGTGCGACCATAATGCTACTGTAGCAGTGGGTAGTAGGGCTGCCCCCTCCTAGTCAAATGTTGTTTTGATCATAGATGACTAAGAATTCTTTAGTCGATTAGTCATTTTTTTATGCTTTTTTTCATGCTGAATGACTCATGAAACTTATGAACACATCTCTGGTAAACACAAGATTTAAAGTGGTGCTTTTGTGTGATTTTTTGTGGAAAACTCGAATCTAATCTAATCGATTAGTCGACAAAATCGTATGAGTGTTAGTCGATTCATATTTATTTTTTGCCATGGACAGCCCTACTGGGTATAACTATCTTGGAATAATATATATTAAAGGGGATCTATTGTGCTTTCGTGCTCTTTCCCTTTCCTTTAGTGTGTTATATAGTGTTTTTGTGCATGTAAACGGTCTGCAAAGTTACAAAGTTCATGCCAAAGGGAGTTTCTCCCTCCCACAGAAAATCTGCTCCTGAATTGCCTGAAACGCCTTGCTTGAAGTCCTGTCTTATCTTCCGTAACATGGTGATGTCACCAAGTAACACACTTTAATAAATCATAGGTCATCATAGTCATCTCCAGTCTCATTTAGCAAACAAGATACCTAGCTTAGAGGAGATGAGATGAGATGTACTTTATTGTCCCAAGGGGAAATTGCTTGGGCAATTGGTGCCGCACACAGCTGCAATCAGCTTAAAACAATGCATAAACCTATATATAAATAGGCATTAAAAATAAGACCTTTGACCTCTGACCTCCAGATCAGTGAATATAAATGGGTTCTATGGGTACCCACGAGTCTCCCCTTTACAGACATGCCCACTTTATGATAATCACATGCAGTTTGGGGCAAGTCATAGTCAAGTCAGCACACTGACACACTGACAGCTGTTGTTGCCTGTTGGGCTGCAGTTTGCCATGTTATGATTGGAGCACATTGTTTTATGCTAAATGCAGTACCTGTGAGGGTTTCTGGACAATATCTGTCATTGTTTTGTCTTGTTAATTGATTTCCAATAATACATATATACATACATTTCCATAAAGCAGTAGATTTGTCCACTCCCATGTTGATAAGAGTATTAAATACTAATCTCCCTTTAAGGTATGTTTTGAACAGATAAAAAATGTGCCATTCATTTCTGATTAATCGCGATTAATCATGGACAATCATGCGATAAATTGGGATTAAATATTTGAATCGATTGACATCCCTAATAAATACATAGGCATTAAAGAACAAGAGAGAATCGTAAAAACCATAAGACATAATAAAATTATTATAATAATAAAATAATAAAAAAGGTCCCAGTGTCTCCTTCCTGTTAACTACAGAACAAAGTATTCACCTGTAGTTTTGTGTGGATAATTTGAAATTAGATAGTAAAACAAAGACAGAATACTGTACTAAAAAGGATTACTTGGAAGATTACGGAAGCTTTATCTGAACTTTAAAATGAGTTTGTCCCCAGTAATATTAGGTCTGCATTAGGAAGAGATCTCTTTAGGGGCCAGTGTGGACAGGAGGAACAATAGGCAACGCTTCCAGTGTTCATATGGGCATCATGTGAGCTCTGTGTTAAGAGAGACTGGGGGGTGTTTAAGTGTTGCGCGGTCACAAAGGAGACGACGGAAAACGGAGAAACATGCTCTGCATCAGCAGTACAACAGCTCAAACCTGCAGTTATGGAGTGTCCATTTGTGTGACAATTTGCACCAAAGCACTTTACAATTGATTGCAAACCTCAACCCACACTGTCAGTGATGGCTGAGAGAGCCTCTGTGTTTCTTAGATTAGCCACAAAGTAACTGAATCAGAGGGCAGTTATTGATAGCCTGACATAATGCTCAGAGTTGACAAAAAACTATTAATAATGATCCGACATTTAGTCCGGAAGGAAAGACCACGTAAGCATAAAGTCACATTTAAAGATCGGGAATATGTGAATAGGGCGCTACCTTGGCTTCACCATCATGTGAACACACACACACACACACACACACACACACACACACACACACACACACACACACACACACACACACACAATGATTGTTTTTTCTATATAGTTCTGCCTGCTTGCAAGACATTTCTTCTGTTTCATCATGTTGTGGCCAAGTTATTTAATTGTTTGTTTAAGTCTTCATTCATTTATGTGCGTGTCATCCGTTTGTTTGCCTTTCGCTGCAACATCAAATTGTGATCCATGTTGCTTCACTGTCTGTGATACAGTGGAGGAAGAAGTATTGAGATGCATTACTGAAGTAAAAGTACTAATACCACACTGTGTAAGTTTAAAGTATATGTATCAGCAAAATGTACTTAAAGTATGAAGAATAAAAGTACTCATTGTGCAGTAAAATGTTCCCTGTCATTGTTTCACTATCATATCTGATGTTTCTGGATTAATATCACTGCTGCATTAATGTGTATGTTGCATTTTACCGCTTTAGATGTTTTTAACTCTTTTTTATATATCCTGTTGGCTAGTTTAATCTACAGCAATGCATCATGGTCTATAAGATCATCATGTGTTTGTAGCGTCGCTGTCTCCAAAAAAGTCAACTTGTCATGGTGTCAGAAAAGCAGCCCTGTTTTCAGCTTTGTGACGATGTACAGTATTTTCCAGCTGATCCGAGAGGCTTCTTTAAATAGTTTGTTTAGTTTAAGAAGTAGGAGGATTTTCTCATCACATAAAGGAACACTTCTTCATCCTTCAGTTTATCACAAACATTTAACATCAACACATCTGGAGATACGAGGTTTTCACTGGACGGGAAGGGGACTGAAATCTGTGTAGTGCAAATAGTGCAGTAAAAAGTGCAATATTTACTAGATGTAATGAAGTAGAGTGCACAAACAATCTAAGATGTTACTTTGCGTGTTTTTGTTTCATGAATTGAAAACACACTGTGAAAGGGTTAAAGTTGTAAGACGAAAACGCGTACAACACCCAGACTGGACAATGACGTGGTAGCGACCTGTCAATCACAAGCTAGCCCCGCCCTAAAGCATCCCCTGCTTTATGGTCTATTTGACTCTAAATGGGACCATCATTTACTAAATGAACATCATGCTGTATTGAAAAAGTCTTGAAATTAGCGATTGAGACCATAATCTCATGTTTACAATATTTACTGAGGTAATAAATCAAGTGAGAAGTAGGCTCATTTTCTCATAGACAATACAATCAGACTTCTTTTTGCAACCAGAGGAGTCGCCCCCTGCTGGCTGTTAGAGAGAATGCAGGTTTAATGCACTTCAGCATTGGCTTCGCTTTTCAGATCCGGAGGTAGCCCACTGATTGTGAACCATGTTGCTTTACTGTCAGTTATGCAGTGGTGGAAAAAGTATTGAGATCCTTTACTGATGTAAAAGTACTAATACCACATTGTGAAAATACTCCTCTTTAAGTAAAAGTCCTGCATTCAAAACCTTACTGAAGTAAAAGTATGTAAGTATTCAACAAAATGTCTGCAAGTGTAAGGCTTCAACATTGGTTTCACTTCTCAGAAAGAGGTCGCCACCTGGTTTAAAGTAAAAAGCAGCCAAAAAGACATTTATTAATGACAAAATGTCAAATCATTTAAATATGTGCCCTGAGACACAACAGCCCAATGGGTAATTAAAATGAGCATTAGAGCTTGGATCCAAAGACTGGAGCCCAGGATGTCATGTCAGGCTCGCAGCCACTCCACAGGCAGTAAGTGGGAGGACGACTGTGTTTTCATGACGTGTTTGACATTTAACTCCCAAACAGGCATTGCATTGCGACGGTGCTGTCAGTTTAAAAACAGAAATTTTACATTCATAAAACCCTGCTGCTGCTGCTGCTGCTCCACTCCGGGGCTGTTCCCCTTTAAATCTGCTGAATCATTCATCAGGTACAGCCACAGCCTGAGCATCCTACGAGCCAACGCAGTGTCACAGTGACAGATAGGGGACTGAAGCAGCGGGGAAGACACTGCCTCGACTGCGAGTGTGTGAGCTGCAAACAAAACAGTCTGTGGGATTCCTCTGGAGGGGATGTTTCCAGGTTGGGAGGAGGTTTCTCAGGTTGGATTCGGTGCTGCCTCGACATTGCAGGAGGGTATACTTTGTCGATTTGATTAATCCATTTTTTATTTTGGTTTATAGAAGGTCAGAAAATCTTGAGAAATGCCCAACACAATTTTCAGAGCTGAAGTTTGTTTGTTTTGTCAGAACCAACAATCCAAAAAACACAAATATATTCAGTTTACACTCATATAAAGCAGAGAAAGACGGACAATCCTCACATTTGAAAGGCTCAAACCAGCAAATGTGTTTCTTGTTTGATAAATTACTTAAAGAATTAATTTATCATAATTGTTACCAATCCGTTTTCCAACTAGTCGTAAACATATTCCTGGTTAAAGTGGCAGTAGTCAGTATATTTTTGGCATCATTGAGCTAAAATTCCATAATAACCTTTCAGCATATTGTAATAATTCAAGTGTTCTGAGAGAGAACTAGACTTCTGCTCCTCCTCATGGCTCTGTTTACAGGTTTTAGAAAATATAGCCCATGTGACCGGAACTTGGCGTTCCTTCAACAGATTTCACAATGGCGGCGGAGTCACAAACTTTCTCATTTTACAGCTAAACCGTGCACTACAAGATGATTCTGAGAACATCTGAGGCGAGATATAGTCATTAACGTAACAGAATATTGATTCATATTTGATCAGCGCTGCTTAGTTTGACTGTTTGATCAGAGTTTGCGAGTGATTGACAGCCGGCTCTCATAGACGGCAGATGGACAGCAGACCTCAGATCAGCTCTTACTGCTTGTTTTCCTCCAATATGTGAAATCTTGCAGATGCCGTTAGGAGCACCAGAGGACACAGAGGAACATGATTTTTTTCAGGTTAGCTGTTTCATGTACTACTGTCACGGTATAGCGACCGTTTTATAAAATTAACTTTTTGGAATCATATTTGCTCCAATCTCACCTACCTCAGCTTTAACCGTTGACATCCCTAATGACAATACTGATATTAAGCTTGTAAAATATTTGCTATATTCACCATCTTAGAATAGTCTTTGTTGATCCATCTGTCATCCCCAACATCGTGATGTTGTGTTACTTTGCGGCTTTGTTCCTGAAGTCCTTATCAGGTAAACTTACAAACAAACAACAAATGCTGTAATTTTTTGTGAGGACATTCAAATGTTCTGTTCCAATAGCATGTTTGGCTCATGAAACGAAGCATGTGATAGCTCCAGTCCTTACAACAACTGAGGCTGGTTGGAAAGAAACTAGAGAATAAGCAATCTATTTGTGGAATAGATAACTGGCTCATGTCTGTGTTTTGGCTCCCTCTAAACAGCCATACTGCTTTAATTGCATGCATTTCATGGGGTTAGCAGCACATCAGAACAGCCGTTCGGTGCTGATTAGTAGCTTTCATTTGTACTTTTTAGGGCTTCAAATCCAGCAACCAGTCTCAGCAGATTTTTGCAGCTGCTGCCCCCCTAACCCCTCCTCCTCTTCCTCCTCCTCTTCCTCCTCCTCTTCCTTCTCTTCACACTGCTGAGAGATTCAAGTCTGTCAGCGATCAGGCTCTCCATTCCTACTCTGGGTTTAAGCGTTTGCTTTAATTACATCTGCCACGGAGAGCAAAATATCTCTTTTTGTGCTGAAGCTCTCACTGGGCTGTTTCTATTCCCTATCTCCGTGGGATGCAGTGGAGATTTAGTAAAAACAAATGGCTGAAAATAACTCAGCTGGGGTGGTCTCGAGCCTTTATTCTTGCTTTTACAGGGCATCCAAGTGATCATATCACAGCTCTGTTTCCATTCGTCCAGCCCTCCCTATCCCCTTGTTGTAGGATGAGGATGTCTAAAGGATCAGCTGGATGCTCGGTTGTGTTCTTGTGTGCAGCATATTGCTTTTACTCGGCTCTGAAAGGAATTAGGTCAGCACATGAAACATTCATAAAAGAAACATTATGTGTAAATGGCTGACAGCTTAAGTCAAGTAGCTCTGCCTAACATGCCTAGCCCCTTCGCTGGGTAGATCTCTGCCTCTGCTACACACATCTGTGTTTCTTTCTTAAAATAAGGCATCCACCCTCAGGAGTTACGACAAACATGTGACATGCAGAGCAACACCCATCTAAATCCATAAAGGCAGTGTTGCTCATGTACAAATCATGGACATGGAGAGCACAATGGAGCTTAAAAGCAAAGGTCTGTTGGGAGAGAAAACAGTAAGTTGGCTGTGGATAACATGCACCGCGGTAAACACAAGCCACAAGCCATTCATCTCTTTGGCTTCACCACCACTCTCGTTTTAATTCGGCCTGTATTTTGGGGAACTTGAACACACCAGAGAAGCAGTTTTTTAAAGTCCTACTGTATGTGCTTGTTGTTTAGAGATCCCACATTGTTTGGTTGTTGGGGGAGGTGGTGTGTGTGTGTGTGTGTGTAGCGGGGGAGGGGGTAGTACAGTTCACCATTTTCTGTCTGTACTGTCGTTCAATCAAATCTGTACATGGAGACAAAGACTATCTATATTAATCTGTTCTCTGAAAGGAAAAACCCGCCTTGAGACAGATACAGCACATTATCACACGATATCCTTTTGATGCTAATTACGCCCCGTAATTTCAGACAATTTACTCTTGATTAATGCAGATGGCAAAATCCTCCCCAAAGCTAACAAAATGTATGATAGCAACTCATTTTGAGGATATTTTGGTACCAGCCTATTAGCGGACAGCCATTATTTTAAAAGCTCCACTGTTTCTCAGGATTTCAATTCCAAACGCAAAATCATAACCATTTCTTTATTTCTGTTATTCAATGTTTCTTTCACAGGTCCTTCTGCTACTTTACACCAACATATAATAAAGGATTATCTGACCTAACGTGGACAACTGCTGAAAAATATCACTTCATTACGAAGGTTGGAATTGAAATTAGGGATGTCCATAATTAACTGTTTAACCGTTAACCGACATTAAGCATTTTATCCGATTAATGCTATCGGTTAAAATGGTTAAAAGAAATGTTAATAATTAACTCAAAAGCTGAGCGGCTCAGAGGAGCGGCTCGTCACTTTAAGGTGAAAAGCTGGTCCACCTTAACAGCCCACTTGAAGAGGCAGAGCCGGAGTTGAAGGATACAGGAAGTCGGCCCCGATCTCTGGAGTTGTAGTTTCGTAGCATTTATTCATCGACAAATAAACTGTACACACACTGCTACACTTACGTTCACAGCTAGAACGCCACCAACAACCTCACACTCACCGCCAACACACACGGTCTGTTGGAAACTCGCTAAAGTTACGCAGACTACGTGTGCGGCGGCGAGCACGAAGCCTCCGGCAATGCTAGAGCTGCTAACGTACCACAAATACAAACTGTTTTTTGACACTCGCTAAAGTTATGCCGGACAGGCAAAGTATCGTTACGCCGGGCAGACACAAAGCTGACAACCTGCTAAACTAAACTAAATGTGCGGTGGAGACTTTTACTGGGAAATGTCCACGACACTACACGCAGCATCATGGCTGCCAAGTTAACGCTCCCGGACGGTGAACTGGAGACTCCCGTCAACCAATATCTGTTGTGCTCCTGCAGCTGGTACGAGGCACAAATCTTATCGGTTAACGGTTAATAATCGGTTAACGAGGGTCGGTTATCGGTTAAGAACATTTTTCAAAATGAGCATCCCTAATTGAAACAAACAAAGGAATAACCTACAGGATATCACAAAGGTTATATGATAAATATTGGTGTATTTTTTGAGTCATGGTGAAAGAGTAGAACCATTAAATGTATATTTCTTCCCACTCCTTTTCAGACGTAATATTTATTTATGTTGATTATTTGTTGGCTATATGTTTACTGTTCATTTGATTTGCTATTCTTGTTTTTTTTTTTTTACTTATTCGTTACTTGCTTGAAATAAATAAACAGAAATAAAGTGTAACAAAATGGTTGTCACTGTTCACTCATATTTATCAACATTTATCCCAATTAGTATATGACTGCATGAAAATGTTATGCATGTTAAAGGTAGGGTTGACAATGTTGGAAAGCTGGCATAATTTGAAGGTAGCATCGCCTCAGGAGCTCCGTCTAAACCGTCTAGAGTACGAGGAGGGAGGCAGGGAGGCATCTGATTGGTTCTTTCCAAGCGGACCGCAAGGCAGTGATTGGTAGACATTTTTACAGGATTACAGCAGCTACAGATGACAGCTCTTTTCCTTTTTCAGAGCTCATCAGTAATGGATCGCTGTCGGGGTGTAAAGACCATTTCAACCAATATAACAAATAGTGTCTACTGGAGAACATCGACAACCCTGCCTTTAAGTATATTGTTTGTTTTCATGAGCGGTAGAATGGTGCGTCGTTTTAAATGTTGCGGCCGCAAGAAATTGTAGGGCGGCATTATCTCCTTTCCTTTCGTAAAGGATATCCCAGTGTATCCTACGCTAAAGGAGATAATAAAGGAAGCATTGAAGCACCTTTCCTTAGCATTTAGAGGATTCGAACAGCTCTTATCATGGCTGCTACTTAGATACTTCAGGGTCATTTCACTCCGTTAGCAAAGTGTGCACGTTTTTGCAGCTTTTGTTTTTAAATAGAAATGAAGTATAATACTGGTGTGCAAATTCAACATGTGCAAGGTTATTGAAGAAGCAAAGTAGTAGTAGCAGACAGATTAACTTCAGTATAAGTTTATGTCCTTTCATTGCATTGGTGGAGGGTGATGTCATGTTTTGTGCTGCCTCTGTGCTGCTCCCTGTCGTCAGTGGGACCCGGGGACATCTCAGCATAGTGCACAATGACATGAGAGATGAGCTGGCACAAAAAAAAAAAGTGAGGTGCTTTTGAATTAGCCACTGCCACTGAGTCTTGGCCAGCTAATAAAAAAGAATCAATGCTGCACCAAAGACACAAGGGTAAAACTCAATGATGGAGCAACCTATTACCGTCTCAGCAAAGTCACATTTTCATAGTCCTAGATTAGTCCCATCACTTCTGCAATGCTCCACATTAATCATCACCATGCTGCCTATGCTAAATCACCGCTTTCAGATGTTCCACTTTTGAAATGAAATGACATGAAACACACAAAAAAAAACTCTGAGGAGCTGCATCAGTTCTAAAAATACCCAAAGAGGAGCATGAAGATGAGCAAAGTTTGGTTTTCTATGTGGAGTTTTTCCATTTTAACCTCCTCTGATTGAATTTCAAAGCTTATTCTAATGCTGCCAGCACAGTGTTCATCCCTGTCTCACAGTCTGAGGGTTGATTTCACATAAAGCATCTAAAGAGCATCTCACTTAAGTCTAATTCCAACTCATCTTAAACCTTGCAATAAAGTGCTGAGTAATCCTGAGCAAGTCACTGTCCATTCCCGCTCTATATGCAGCACGACCTTGGACGGGCCGTTTGTCCCTATTCTATGTGAGAGGTCTGGTGACTGCAGTGCTGGACTCGCTGTGACAGTGACAGCTTACCTCATTTATGCAACATCCATCTATCTGCCAAGTAGAGCCCTCTTGTGGCAGTTTCACCTACTGATACACTTTAAACTGCACTTGATCCCAGTGAGCAGCATTTTTAAACCTCTCCAACTGGCAGGTGTTTAAGATACCCTTCAACAATTATCCAGTCTCATCTCCGCTTGCTATTTTAAAGACGGTCCGACTGCAGACCTCACGTCTGGGCATGAGGTACGTCACTTCCATTAGCGTAACTGTTATCTGAGAACCTTTTCAGGTAAAAAAATCAAGACAATTTCTTGTAGTGTGCTGAGTGCAAAAGATTTACTTTTGATTAGGGCTTAACGTGTTCATGCAAATTTGTTTTAATGCCACTAATTTCTTGAACGCATTAACGCAGCTTGTGATTTTTTAGGTTGTAGCAGGCTCAGTTTTAAAGCTAGAGTGAAGACACTGGTATCAAATTAAACTACAAAACATAAGGAAACCAATGGAATTGGTATATCATACTAGTTTTCACAAAGGAGGTTAAATAACGCTCCAAACTTGTGCTAAATTTTGGCGAGGAAAAGCTGTTATGGTCATTTTCAAAGGGGTCCCTTGACCTTTGACCTCCAGATATGTGTGAATGTAAGTGGGTTCTATAGGTACCCACGAGTCTCCCCTTTACAGACATGCCCACTTTATGATAATCACATGCAGTTTGGGGCAAGTCATAGTCAAGTCAGCACACTGACACACTGACAGCTGTTGTTGCCTGTTGGGCTGCAGTTTGCCAGTTTATGATTTGAGCATATTTTTTTATGATAAATGCAGTACCTGTGAGGGTTTCTGGATCAATATCTGTCATTGTTTTGTGTTGTTAATTGATTTTCAATAATAAATATATACATACATTTGCATAAAGCAAGCATATTTGTCCACTCCAATGTTGACAAGAGTATTAAATACTTGACAAATCTCCCTTTAAGGTACATTTTGAACAGACAAAAAATATGCTATAACTAACTATGAACAATCACGTGATTAATCGCGATTAAATATTTTAGTCAATTGACAGCCCTGCTTTTGATATTAGGTAAAAGGTGATGTCTTCCTGGTAGAGAAGCTAATATTTATGTTAGCCCTATAAAACCATGTGAAACAGTTTCTGTCAAATAAACCTGAAAATATATCTTGATTGTAGTGAAACATGTGCCTTAACCAAACCAACATGGAGGTGCCAAAAAATTGCGGTTCCTCAAACGGCCACGTGAGGCTCTAAAAGCGAGTCAATCCCCATAGACCTCCATGTTAAAATGCCCAACTTTACAGCAGAAATAAACATGTCTACAGCCCTGTATAAAACACAGTTTTGGTCTCACTCATATTACTATTCATGACAACAGTGGACCCTCTCTTCCCATTGACTCACAGACCTGCGGTCCATACCCGGAGCCGCAAGCTTTACAGCACACCTCGCCTGGACCTCGCTGCCTCCCGGGAACGTGGACTTAGACCTCAATGTGTCGTCTCTCCCCGCGGGCAGGAACAAGGCTCCCTGCTCCCGGCGTGACTGTCAACCGGGTTGGACTGTCCTCAGTGCGTCAGGGATCTGCGGCAATGTCGGCAACCCACCCGACCCGTCTTGAAACACGGACCTCGTCTTGTTTTCCATGCTTTGTGTGTGGCTTTTTTGCTGCGTCATCATCATCATTCATATCTATACAACCGATGTGTTCATGATAAAATTGTTTACTAGAGCACAAAATTGTTAACAAGAGCACAAAGTTCTTCATAGATGTAGCCTCTTAATTAATTTTGCCCTCAAAGCACGCCAGATTGATGCATTTAACTTTAAAATCTACAACATTTTCTTCATATCTCAATATATAGTGCAGAAAAAAATTTGCAATATCAGTTTTCCCCCAAGCCCTAACGCCATGAGATCTGCAGTTAGACCCTTCTCAGTATTTTGGTGATATCCCAGGTTAAAATCTCTAGACAATCAGCCTCATACGAATTCTGTCATGGTGCTTTCACAGACACTGCCAGAGTGCGAAATTTGAATATTACTAACAAAAATGAGGCTGTAGAGAACACATTTTAAATGAGCTCAGTCTATGCTGTGGATTTAGTCAACTTTGTGACACGGCAGACAGCCAAATGCTTTTCCATAGAGATGACTTTGTACAATGGACATGACATTGCTTGATTGTTTTTCTATTACCAGCTATCCACACCTCTCATCCCATCTCATCTCTGACTGCAGTTGCTGTAAAATGACTCATGTGGCTGTGAAGAGATTTTGCACAAGTTCCATGCTGAGCTGAACATGCATGTAGGAGTGAGCTGCCAGGTGCCAGGTTTGCTATTCCCTCTGTTCAATCACAGCTCTGAATATGGAATGAGACATACTGGCTTATGTATAGGCTTCCTGATTAATAAAACATGAGGCAGCCTGATTCAAATAAAAGGAATCCTAATCTCCTCATCAGGCCCCCTCTGCCTCCTCTGACTGAATGAGAGGACTAAACTGAGGCCTATCAGTAGCTGAGAGGTGGTGGTGGTGGGGTGCTGTGGTTGGAGGACAGCGGAGGAGTCCGGGGAGAGAGCCTTTCATGTTAGAGCAGCATGTCAGATTAGTAACACAGCATCAGCTCAAATAGGGAGATGAGGAGAGCAAGAGAACAGACTCCTGCAGGCACCTCGATCATTTCTATTAAAGGACCAGACGGGGGATCACGTGGCAGAAATGGAATATAATACTGTGTTTTCTTTGTGTATAATAACCTGAAAATAATAATTGTTGTGTATTTGTTACCTTAGAATGAGCCGTTTATATCTACATAGAGACCCAGACGCCATGTTTCTACAGTAGCCCAGAACGGACAAACCAAACACTGTGCGAACACGATAACGTTACCGGCTCCAGAGTTAACCCCCGCCGTCACTCCACTCAACACAAACAAGACACAGGAAACCTCTGTTGGTCTTGAGGAGCATTTATTTCTGCACAAACAGCAACTTTCATTGTACATTCAGTTGATATTCTCAAAGCTAAACTGACTCCGTTTTCTGCTCCACTGCACGCATTCGCCGTCGCTCTCTCTCTCTTGCTTCACCACTCACTTCCCACCTTCAAACACACACTATGCACTGACTCTGCTATTCTCCAACTGACCTAACAGCTCAACAACAGCTCTAGATAGGGCCATTCGTGCGTTCACGTCGGCCACCGTAGCTGTCCTACCTGCTTGGCACACGAGAGAGGTTGCCATCTGCAAGGCTTTCATCCAGGAGACCGCTGTTCGTGTCCCGTGTTCACAACGTTCAGTGTCATTTTTTACTGTACAAATGTAGTCATTTTAAGCCCAACCATGTAGTTCTTTCCTCAACCTAACCATAGTGGTTTTGTTGCATTGTTGCGTTGTTACAGTTGTTACGTTACGTTATGTTGTTCCATTATTATTCAAACACAAACTATGATCTTTTTTCTAACCTTTACCAAGTAGTAGTTCATTTCACAATGTTAACCACGTGGCATTGCGTTTCTGCAAGCGTGATACAAGGCTGATATGAAACGTATTTATGACACGTGTTTTTGGTCATTCAACGTATTCATGGTTTGCAGAAACGTCCAATGCCAACATTTTTTCTGGCGAATGGGTTGGAAATAAGACAACCTAGTCAGTTTTTTTGTGGGCTGTCTAGATCAGAAAACGTGATTCAACAAGCCATTCAGATTTGGCTCCTCTTCCTATGTCACATGCAGGCTCATTTGAATATATCGTCCACAGCTTGAGAACTACCTTTGTAAAGATGCACCATATTTTTCTTGCAAACTAATCAGAGCAGACGGGGCTTTTTCGGGAGGGGGTCTTACAGAGACAGGCGCTAAAACGGAGCGTTTCAGACAGACGGTGAATACAGGTATATTCAGACAGACAGTAGGAGAAAAATAATGTATTTTTTTTAACCGAAAATAGAAGTATGAACATGGAAAAAAGCATGATATCTCCCCTTTAAGTTCAGTTCAAAGTGGATCCAAGCTTATATTTTGCTTAAAATTACATATTATATATTGATTACAACTGTGAGTTCACCAAAAGCCAAACCCCTTAATATATTGTATTGCTATTATATCATCTAGTCATTGCTTAATGAAACAATTCGGTAGGCGAATAAATTAATGCGGATAATTTGGCTTCATATTCAAAAATCACACTTGTCTTCACTGCCAACAGACTAGAAGTTGGAAAAATTGGAGTCATTCTGCCAAGTTCTGTTTGAAGGCACGTTAAGTGTCACATTGCACCCGCGTCGTCTCTCTCCTGATGAAAGTAGTGAATATCCGGTTTGCCAACTGCTGCATATGCCAAGATTTGAATGCAGCATGAGTTCCACCTTTGGGCTGAAATGTTTTGGCTGCACTTGCTGTTCTGCATCATCTCTAACAGAGCTAGTGATGTAACCTGTATGTGCTGAACAAGGTGGCTGCTTATCACAGGCTCCAAATGAAACTACAGAAGACCATAGAAAGAGATTTTAATCCATAGCACATTGTTTTCTTCTCAGTCTGCTGTCTCTAACTGGCACAGCAAAGCATTGTCACCCAGGCGGTAAGTTCGGTGAAACATGTATTCAGGTTAAATCAGAGTCCTCGGTGCTCGGTGTGCTTTTTATGGCATCAGAATGAGCAGCGTGAGAATCTGATTTGAAAGTAAGTACTCAGTCTCAGCACAAAAGGCATGATTTTTCTGTTCGGTTGTAGCCGCGTGCCATAGAGAGAATGCTTAATTTCTTCCTACATCATTATCAAAGCATCACAATGGAAGAAGAAGTCAATTGTATCTTAAGACCAGTCTATTGCGCAGCTGATTCACTATGACATTGCACAGCTGGTGCCATGATAATGTCACAATCAGAGACCTGTCGCTGCCCCTTTTCTCCCCCTTTACTGGAGATGGTTCTTCAAGTGCCAGGATCAAAGCCGCAGTAGGGGTGCCAGAGCTACGAAAGGGTTAGCACCGAGCAGAGGGGAGGATGGAGGGCAGGCGGGTTTTCACTGCTGCATTGCCCGAGCCCCGTCTGCCTGCCTGCCTGACGCTGCACAGGAAACGTCAGCTTCTGATGAAATCTGCTACGGCGCTAAAGGGCAATCTGGGTGAATATGATGTTGAGTTTAAAGCGGCAATGAACGGTACATCACAGGACGATCCTGCAAGTGCTGTCTCAGAGTTGCACATACACCAACGCTATTACGTAACCATAACAACCACGACAACGTGACAAGAACTAGATTCAAAACCGGGGGCATGGACACAACAATATCCGCCGTTGGCAAGAGAACTTGAAGATCCTTCCTGCAGTATCCGCTCCGGCCCTCATATCTAAAGATAGCTGGCCCTGTCAAATGCTCTGATGTTCAAACAGACTGTAGCATCACACACAAGTGAAAATGAAAGTGTAGCTCAACATGACCCTCTTTACACGTTGCATTAAAATGCATCTCGTATCCAGATTTTATCTACATATGATTTAACCTGATTACATTTACACCTGGTATTAATATGTGTCTGCAGTTTCCACACTGAGATCCAGCCTGGTCACACAAAAACCCATGTGAATGATACGATAGTGCGCAAGGCAAAAGCGTGCCACAGGAACGCCGTTCTTGCTTTAGGCGTGTCATTTACGCCATGTAGTCTGTACTGACTGCAATGTAAACGCATCGGTATAAATATGCTACTCTCGGAGTTACTGACGTAGAAAAAAGTGAGAAAGACCGCTTACGGTGGAGGAGGGGAGGTGGAGGGGTCCAACAAAAACATGAATTTCAAGCAGGAAACCAGTGGGAGTTGGAAAAAAATGTATTCACCTATGTATCGCAATTGTTTTTTTATGATTTTTAATGCCAGAATTTGATATATTTGCTTCATTATATCTATGCGGAGGTAGAAGGAAGTTATCACTTTTATTGTTGTAGTCTGAGTAACGTGACGTCATATCCGTTCCGTATCCTTCAACCGAAACAAACAGTAGCCGGCCAGCCGTAGCGAGCAGAAACCGGCGGAGGGTCGGTGTGGATCCGACCTGCACGCTCACATGTTAAATCCAGCGTGGTAAACACTACACATACATTAAAGTATGGAAACACTTTGGGTTTCACACATTAACAGGAAAAGCAGAGCTAGACATCACAGCTTAAGCTGCATGCTAACTCTGTCACGGACAGGAAATGTTATCGGATCGCGGTAACGTGCGGTCGAGCCGGCCGTCGCTTTCATCTCCCTGGTCAAATCAGCAGACACGACTGTAGAGCACCCATATACTGACATTTATGTTCAATGCATTCAAACGGCCCCGATGGAGCTGACCATGGATGGATAAAGAGAACGGAGCTGACGGGAGAGCTAGAGACGGACTTGGAGAAGTTAGAGGAAGTATACACGTGTGACTATGTCCGGTTTTCAAAATAAGGTGTTAACAAAGGGAACTGTATCTACAAAATACGTGTATGGAAATAAGGTTAATTGGATTATATTCACCTGAAGTATAAAACATTACATGTCCCTTATAAATTTAAAAGAAAATACCTCTAATCTGTGAGGGAAATGTCTTTATTCTTTGATTTTTTTGGGTTGCTGGAAAAACTTTAATAAATAATTCCTGACAATGACTGATATATTAGACTTCAGGACATTTCTGATACATACATGCTGAAAATCAAACATTTTAATGTATTAATTTAGATATTTAGATATATAAAGTCCCTAGAAGTGTATGATTAAACTTTTTCCCATGGTCTAGTGTTAAAAAAGTTAACAAAGATCGCGATAAATTGAAATATCGAATCGCAATACATGTAGAATCACAATGCTGATAGTATTGAATCGGATAGGTGTATCGTCCCAGCCCTAGAAACCAGTGTTTTGTTTTGTAAGTTATGTTTGTGACACGTTTTTCTCTGCTCTCCATTGGAGAGGCGCTGCATACAACGTGGTCACATTAGCCTCAAAATTTTGAATATTCACTGTTGCTAACTACCGAAGCTCCAGAACCCCAAAAATGGTACTCGGAACACTTTAACTCCACCTCCCAGCCCTCGCTCCAGCCTCGGTCTGGGGTTCATTCGCATGAACGGAGGAAGGGAAATAAGTCTGGATTCGGCTGGCCACTACGAAAATTTGCTTCAGAGCTCAGCGCTCTTCCTGGGGGCTTGATTTACACTTATAGTCAATGTGGTCACAATGCGCCCCTGACCATCTCCGGAGGTGGTTTGGCCGATCGGATCACAATCTGTCCTCGATGCGTTTTAGGTGCATTTACACCGGTACTTTCATCCATTCAAGCACTATCTGATTGCAATCCGATCACCCATAACACATTTTAATGCCAGGTGTAAAGGGGGTCTATGTTTGCTATAATATGAAGCCAAGAATCATGTCTCATATATTAAACTGCAACCCCCACACACGTCACACTGTGATTCAGTAACTGAGCCCTTTATTTGTACAGATACAACAGCTACACTATCAACTTCTCTGTTCAACTCGTCACTCTTTCTGTTGACACACTGTAACCAGTACAGTACACGGGCGATGATGACTGCTGGCAAACAGCAACGTCGTCAAGGGCCTGCAAGTTAAAATGAGTGATTTATCACGCTTTCATATCGATCCACCGTCCGATGCCTTTCAAACCAGTATATCTCTCGACTGCTGCGCGGTAGCTGTTGAGCAACAGTGAACGCCTGCCCAGCGATTCCCAGTGGAAATGTGAATCCCATCTCGCAAATAAACACGATTCACAGTCTAAGTGGCATTTCACTTTGAATGGCTGGCTGCTGTACATCACCGAGTGTATTGAGAAAAAAAAAAAAAAGAAAAAGAAAAGAAAAAAGATCAGTAAGTGGAGCAGACAAACACCATGTCAGCTCACGGTTGGAGAGCCAAGTGCTGCCTTCTGCCATTTGGATCACCATGGAAACAACCAAATACACAACCAGCACTATCATCAGCTTCAACTCAACATACTGCAGTCCATGTGTGATGGCAAGTTGTACATCCTTTCCTATCTATCTATCTATGCTGCAAAAAAAAAAGGATTTCACGTATACAAAAAACCTGGACCATAAAACATACATAGAGGTCATGCTGATTTTCATTGCACTAATGACATCAACTGCAGGTAATCCACAATAATTATGTTTGATTAGGGCTGTCAATGGCAGCTTGATGATATAATAAACTGAGTAATGGGTGACATGAGGTAATACACCACTGCCAGTAACCATCTGCAAAAGACCAAAATCAATGCGTGAAATGAATATAGACTTAACTAGTGTGACACCAACATCTCAAATTGTTGCATTGTTGCAATTGTTGCAATTTCACATATAAGGCCTGGCTACAGCACAGCAGTGAGTAGCCTATATGTAACGTTAGGGGATAGTAATGACGCACGTTTTACAACACAACCTACGTTTGTTGCATACAAATTCATAGGGATCACCATGGATGTGATGAGCTGCAGGCGAGCCCCGACATCATGAAGTGTTTCCTACATGCAAACACCTGCCAAAAGCCCAAAGCAGATGACAGATGACCAACATGCGTTAACCCTTCCCTCCCCAACCCTCCCACTCCTCTTACCTGCTCGGTGCGCTTCACCCAGCCGGACCTCGGTGATGCTGCTCGGGTCACTCTGAGATCTTCCTCTCTGCAACACGCAGTCCTCCTCCAGCCCGTCCGATGATGCCATGGTGAACAGAGAATGAGATGCGTAATCACCGTTAGCCAAGGTCACTGGCATCAAGTGGTGGAGCAGATGTAATGTGGATGGACGGATGGACTGCTGCTGCAGCTGCAGCTCCTGGTCCTCGATAAGCAGCAGCAGTGATGGGGAAATCCATTACGCGCAGCAGCATCATGCCTCCTTCAAGTGCTGCTCGGAAACCTCTGTCTTTCACACATACAAACTCGACTTGATGTTACATTTGGTTTTAAAAAAAACCTGAAATTTCCCCTGTATTTCAGGAGAGCTTCAATGAATGAAAGACTTTTATTTCGAACATAAAATAAATTAAAACAGATACAAAATAATAACAAACAAAACAAGAGTAATAGTGTCCGAAAAGGAGTAGGTAGAAGTAAAACTTATATTTCCCTATACCCCTTTCCAATCTCTCTATCTCTCTATCTATCTATCTCTCTATCTATCTATCTATCTATCTACACTGTTAAGAATTTCCCAGAAAAATAACAGTAAATACTGGCAGCAGGGTTGCCTTTATGTTACTGTAAAATTAACATTATTATACTGTCGCTGAAATTTACAGCTTTGTACCGTTAATGAAAAATACAGTTTGAACTGTTTTTTAAAATTAATTTCACAGTATTTTACAGTTCATTTAATGTTTAAAGACACATTACATAGCTGTTTTTCACCTGTCTTTTACATTATCTTACTGATTTGTTTTAATGCACTATTTAGGTTGTATTTTTTACATATAACATTATTTTTTGCCTAGATGAATAGACTTAGCAGGTTACAGACATAAGAATAGTCACACTAAATACAATTAAAGGCACTTGTTTGGAAAAAGGCTATAATAGACTTGTTGACACTGTACCCAAAATGTGTGTCTCTAGCTGGCTACAAGCACAGAATGCAAACCAGAACAAGATGTGATGAAGAACAATAAAGCTGATTCACTGATTTTACAATCAGGTACAATGTACAAGCCTCACATGAGCAGATCAGGTCCCAGAATTAAAGAAATACTGCATGAAACTGTTACTGATGATACTTTAGACAGTTGATCAGCAGTAAAGTGCTGTTTTTTAAGAATGCATTATAGTTCAGTTAAGAAACAGCCTATGAGCGTAATTTAACAGGTTTACTTTTGTATTAGGAGTAAAGCACTGTTTTTAGCAATAACAGGTTAATACTGTTGAAATCCTGCTGTAAATTAACAGCAATTGTTTACAGTGTATCTATTGTGCACTCTTTTTCTTGTTCGTCTCTTTTATTCAGTGGTGGAAGAAATATTAAGACCTTTTACTTTGTTGTACGAACACGATGCTTTTTAAAATTCAATTTTCCTCTTAAATTACAACCCCCCTCCCTGTCACAAAACATTTTTTGAATATTGCCCGGAAGTGAATTATGTCATACTTTGAACATAATTATTGCGGTTTTAAATTTTATCAAATCCATGAATTTCAATGCATGTGACTTTAAAAACAGTGTGTTCCCTATATCCCACATTATTTACTAGCTTCAGAGTCATAACGTCTGTGTAACATGAAGCTATTTATTAGAACAAATTGCAATTACAGTGATGTTGCCATGGTGACAAACACAAGCTTATACATCTACAACATGTCAGGGGAAATTGCCTAAATCCATAATAACCTTTCAGCATATTGTAATTCATTATCATGGCTCTGTTTTCAGGCTTTGGCCAATCACAGGTCATTTCAGAGACAGAGCATTCCTATTGGCTGTTCATTCAACAGAGGCAGCTGTCAATCACTCCCAAACTCCGATCAGATGGTCAAACTAGGCAGCACTGATCAAATATGAATTAATATTCTGTTACGTTAATGCCTATATCTCAAATGTTTTCAGAATCATCTTGTAGTGCACAGTTTAGCTGTAAAATGAGAACGTTTGTGCCATGTTGAGATCAGTTGAGGAAATACCAAGCACCACCCACCAGCCGGAGCACACGTTCTCATTTTCTGAAAACATTTTATGCAAGAAATAGAAATATATTACAGTAACAGAATATTGATTCATATTTGATCAGCGCTGCCTAGTTTGACCATTTGATAAAAGTTTGCGTGTGATTGACAGCTGCTCAGAGACTTGTTCAGATTACCGGCCTCATGCACTACTGTCAGGATATAGTAAATATGAATAAATTATAAAACATTTGCTCCAATTCTACCCACTGCTGCTTTAAATGGGCTCTGTCCACAGAAAGCTTGACCCCAAAATAGCTTGCATCTTCAATATCTAGCCTATACATAATGCAAACATGTTTGGGCTACAGGAATCTGTTGTTCGCTGAACTGAACAGCTCATGTTTCTGGGTGTAAGCAAGGCACGCACCTTTTTTAGGGTCAATTTCACACTTTGATGGCTGAGGTCAACTTTTAAATGGGATATTTCCTACAGCCCTTGAACGCAGCGTTGGATTCATGTACACTTGGGATTGGTAGAAAATGAGGACTTTCTTAATGTCATTTTCCCACTGGACTGAATCGTCTATTTATTGAATAAAGCATGTAGGACGGAGAATCAGAAATGATAGAAGATGTATACAGATGTAAACGGGCGACATTTGATCTTTACTTAGTTAAAGCTAGGGTTGGTAATGTTGAGAAACTAGCAAGAGTTCGTTAGATTTAAAAAATGATCTAACCCAAAAACCCAGCCCAGTGTGGCTGACTCTTTTCCAATAAAATTATCTGGCCTTCCTCCAAAGCCACTGAACGTAAACAACGAACATGGCTATTGTTAGTACTCATCGAATGAAATTATTGTATGGGCTTATTACAGTCCTGGACAGCCACAGATACTGGATTTCTTCAATGTGCTGAAGTGCATGTCAATGCTGTTATTGTCTGAATAAGTGAAACTTAACTTTCACAGTGGACTCCACGGAGCATCTCCCGCTTTTAGCATTTGCATGTTTATGTGTCAGGCTGTGTGTCTGTCAGGTTGTCTGTGTAGGCTACTGTTTGTGAATAGCACCTGTGCGACTTGTATAGACCAAGCCCCCAGGAAGAGTGCCAGGCTTTGAAGCAAATGTTTGTAGTTTTGTGTCCGTCACGTAATGCCATTGGACCCCAAAACACTTTTTCCATTGACTTACATTGGGAAAGAGATGTCTGAAAATCAGCGGATCATTTTTTTTTTAGGTAAAACAACTTCCCAGTACGAACACTTGAATAGTCCTTATTTAAATCATGAGGTCCTAAAAGTTATAAAATGCACTAATAGCTGAATCCAGAGTTATTTCCCAGCTGGAGCGAGGGCTGGGAGGCGGGGTTAAAGAAAACGCTACTGCGCCTGCTCTATGGGCCCAATGGATGCTGAAGTTCACCGGATGATCCGGGTCCTTTATCACTCAGCAGTCGAGCCATTTCAACTCTCATAGGAATGAACGGGAGCCCGCCTCCAACGTTGTATCCAGTTCTCTTTATACATCCATGGTATAGACTTCGGTAGTTAGCCTCTGTATGTCCTTTCCAAATTGCCATATTGGAGCAGTGTTAGCATTGGGTTGGCTGTACGCTAAGTGGCATTAAAGCAGTGTGGCTCAGCGTTAGCTCCGTCGTTTTTCTCTCTTGCGCTCTCGGTATCTTACAGATACAGATCTGGAGTTAAAAAAAATTATAAATACACAAATATAAAATGCAGCTTTAAACCTGCGATAACAGCCTGCCTTTTTGACACCATTATGAATCAGCAAAGTCAGAAACATTCAAATACTTCCTAACTTTAACTATGCAGGGTTTAGAACATAAAGGCAGAAAGATTTTTTATGGAGGAAATTGGTGAAGAAAATAAGAGATTAGCCTGAGAGAATAGTCCATGTGAACCGGTATAGTGAGGTTAAATCTAGCACTATGGAGAAACGTTTATGAGCAGGTTCCTGTTTTCTTTATATATCAGGTAGGGCTGTCACAATATCAGATTTTCACTACACGATTATCGTGGCCAAAAGAATTCACGATAACGATATTATCGTGATAACTATGGAAAATTTGAAAAAAGATCTTCTTGTCATCTTGAAATGTGTTTATCGGGCGTTTCGTCTTTTACCATAACTGTACATATAAAATGATTTATTAAGAGGTGCTGGATTATCTACACAATATTATCATATGTATATTATTAAAATTACATCAATATTTCATTTTGACATATCATGGTTATCGTCAATACTGGTATATCGCTACACCTCTAATGTCAGGACACAAAATTAGCAAATGAGGTTTTCAGCACTCGCAAATAAGTGTGTAACACTTTTAATGTTGCAAAACAGCAGAAGTCCCACAGTGGGGAAATTTGCAGTGTACAGCAGCAAAGGGAATAGTGCAGAAACAAGTAGCATCAGTAAAAACAACAAGCAAGGTAAAACAAAAAGCAAAACAAAAGGGAAACAAAATATGAACAATTTAAATAGAAGGAAATAAACAAGGGGAAATATTAAAAATAGGAACAATATATACAGTATTGACAATAAACAGACTATTAACATAATTGCATATACACCGCTTTGTATAATTATTAATACACCGCTTTGTGTTAATGCAACAACTAGATAAAGTGATGACTTGAGTTGCAAACTAACGATAAGAAAATGCCTGTGTAACGGTGTAAATAAGAGGGTTTTTGTAATAAATTGATGTTTAATTTTGGACAACCAACCATTGTTTTCTGTAGAGCTTTTATTTTAAAAAACAGTGCATCTAGCATTGCAGACAGCCAAGGCTTTTATTTTGTATTACATTCAGGTGCATTGTGGGTAACCTAGAGCAGAATGAAATTGTTAATAATATCATTTAAGTTGTCACAAAGTGTGGAAAAGTCGCCAATATCATATGGTTTAACGCTGTAACTCATATGCAACACGTTTAGTTAGCTTATTATTCCTGTAAATGCAATATTACCGATAATGAAAACGTGGCTGCTAGCTTAATGAGCAACGAGCACATGGCGAGTTTTTAATGCACACCTTTCTCTCCTTTCATTCAAGTTGGAGCGGGCTGTGCCGACCATCTTAACTGTATTCCTGACCTGTCTGGTTGTGTGTGTGTCCCATGATACAGGTAGGATATGTTAGTTAAATATGCATGTTAAATATGTCACGTAGCGTAGCCATTTTAGCTCAAATTCACTATGTTATTATAGGCAAAAGCCATTCATTTATGTTTGTTAAGCAGAGGGTGCCTGCTGTGTTTTGTAACTCTCCTGAAGGTGGCAGCAGAGCACAATTAAATGTAAATCTTTTCTGTTGTTAAAGGAAAAATGAAAACGAATAGACATCTGGGCCCAATTCCTTAATTACTGTGTGGAAGTTTACTTATAAAAGCAACTTACAACCATTATGCGTACTACAAAAGAGAGAAATCAGGATAGGAAATGATGTGGGATATAGGGAACACTCTGTTTTTAAAGTCACATGCATTGAAATTCATGCATTTGGTCAAATTTAAACCCGCAATAATTATGTTCAAAGCAAGAAATAATTCACTTCCGGGCAATATTCAAAAAGATGTTTTGTGACAGGGAGGGTGGGTTTTAATTTAAGAGGGAAATTTAATTTTAAAAAGCATTGTGTTCGTACAACAAAGAAGAGTATGTGTATTTCAGTCTGTGGGGTGGATTTGTGGAATGGGTTGAAGCGGAGCACACCTATAAATCAATTTAAAAAGCTATAAAAAAAAGATATTTTTGGGAGTAATATGGATGAGAAAGAGTTGTGTTAAGGGTTGGTTTATATTTATTTTTTAACTCCGGATCGATATGTGGGTTGTAAATAAACTTGGGATGCTATGTATTTAATTTGGGATGTAAATAAATCTGGGATAGTTTATATATACTGGAAAAAGAAAGTTCGGAAACTTGTGTTTGGTCGATTATTTCTCTGTTGTTACAATGCTAATTGGCATTGTATTTTACATCGTTGGAAAGCCTGTTTATTTACCTTCACAATGATGTCCAACTTGTAAGGATCATGCATTTGTGGGATGAGCAGTACAGCTGATTATGTGGGTAGCGCCCAAGAAAAATTTGCCAAAATGCTCTGCCAATGGAAAACAGTGTTTCCAACTATGTAAAATACAATGCCAATTAGCATTGGAACAACAGAGAAATAATCGACCAAACACAAGTTTCCGAACTTTCTTTTTCCAGTTTATATGATATGGAGAAGTGAGAAAGGGGTAGGGAAATATAAGTTTTACTTCTACCTACTCCTTTTTGGGCACTGTTAATCTTGTTTTGTTTGTTATTATTTTGTATCTGTTTTTTAAAAAAATATTTTTATGTTCAAAATAAAGTCATTCATTCAATTCCAATCTGGTCCCTACACCGTCCCACTCCATGACGAAGTGAACTCCGTTTGTAGTCACACTAAAAGCTCAATGAAGCACCCTTCTTTAAGGTGGGAGGTATCAATACAGCAGCAAGCTTTGGGACGAACTTCCCTCTCTCCGGCAAGGAAATAAAAATCACAATCAGAAATACTTTTTTGAAATTTAGTTACGTTTTGCTCCTGTTCTATAATATAAATATATAAAAATAGATAAATCATAAGAAAATAGAAATAAGAAATATATATATAAGAACAGTGCAAATAATAATGCTGAAAAATAGGATCTATGCAAATAATATAAATGCATGCATGCAATTATAAAAATGAAAGAATAGTGTGAAATAACAATATTAATTCAAATGTTCTGTATACATAAATGCAGTGTTAATGCCGGAGTAAACCAGATTATTGCACAGCTGAATTATTGCACTAAATTATTGTGCGGTTAAGTCAGTAAAGCACAGTTGAAGATATAATAAATTATGGGGTCATAGCTCCCGATAAGGGTAAAAAATAATAAATATATGTTTAGTATATATATAAAAATATACAACAATTTACAATCTACTGAACATGTCTACCGTTTTCTAGACTAGACAAGGGTATATTTGATCCTAAATACAATCTATTTACTTTATGTTATTGATGTCTGTATGACAATAAAGTAGAATAAATTAAATGTCTATCAGTTTGAGCAGTTTACTAGTAAATGTTTGTACCGGTAGTCGCACAGAACTTATATTGGATCATGTTCCATAAACGTTGTCAGTAAGGGCAGCTAGTTAAGTCGGCATTGATGCAGGCTCGCTGTAGGAGGGTTTTATAACTCACTTCCACTCCCTGCTACAGAGTGGAAGTGGGTCGGAAGAGGGTGTAGGGGGTGGTTTGGTATTGGGCCTTAGAGTTTGGGATGAACAAACACACTAGCTGTACTGTTAAAATCACTTTTAATTCATTTAAAATTGATCTGATTGTATATACTAAGCACCGCCCAACAGTCGGAGCACAGAAAATAAGAACGCTCTCTCAATGAAATGACCTGTGATTGGTCAAAGTCTCCCTCTAGGTTTTTTAAAGCCTGAAAACAGAGCCATGAGGAGGTGCAGAAGTCTAGTTTTCTCTCAGAACACTTGAATTACGATATGCTGAAAGGTTATGAAATTTTTGCCCAATGATGCCAAGAATGTTCTGCCTACTGCAGGTAGGCAGAACATTATAGGGACTAATATGGGTACCAAAAACCCAGTGTCATACTGTATCAAAGCATGCAATACACCTGTCCGTCCACATGGGGGTAGGCTCTGCCAGTGTTATACTTTGATGATCCTTTAGTATGAGTAGTATGTATCCATGATGGGTGTGTGGATTAATAATATTGAAATATTTATTAAAACCATAATATAATTATATAAACTGTTTAGTTTTGATAATAGGCTAATAACAGTATTCTAATAATATTAGTTTTCTCCATTCTTTTATTTAGAACAAGCAGTCATATTTATTCACTAGTCTTTATTACAACTCCTGTTTTTTTATTCATGTATATTTAAATTAGTTTATAATTTTTATTACAGAAAATTACAGTTTCAGTTAAGAGATGAACACATTGTTGTTGCTAAGGAGCTAAAAGAGAGCCACCATTGATGATAGCCTACATAATGTAATGACTGGAATGACATCAACAGGTGATTAAATTTAATTGAAACCATACAACATCTAAAATGAAAAAAATATCATCAAAATGTTTGTGCACTTTTTATGTTAACCAGCTCCCTCCAATATAATGTCAGTTCTCACCTAAAGATCCAGATGAAAGAAAAGGAAACATGGTTATAACTTCCATACACTTCACAGTGCTGAGACATCTGCTCTGATACAAGATTGTATTTTGTAATGACAGGTGATCGGTCCAATGGAGATGGGATCGAGGTGATCTGGGCCTGTGTCAACAGAGTGATATGTTGAGCTATAAGTCTTTCTTCTGCAAACCTGTGAGGTAAGAGGGGGTAGAATGATTAGATTAGAGTGTCTGACTCACTGGAAAATAGTTTAGGCCTAGTCTGCAGTGAATGAAGACATATGGGTTGCCAGCAGTGGGCAACCTCTGGTTCTGAAGAGTGAAGCCAATGCTGAAGTGCCTTAAACTTGCATTCTTTCTAACAGCCAGCCGGGGGCGACTCCTCTGGTTGCTAAAAGAAGTCTGATTGTATAGAAGTCTATGAGCCTGCTTCTGACTTGATTTATAACCTCAGTAAACATTGTAAGTGGAGTTTATGGTCTCAATCGCTAGTTTCAAGTCTTCTTCAATACAGCATGATGTTCATTTAGTAAATTATGGTCCCATTTAGAGTCAAATAGAACATAAAGCAGGGGATGCTTTAGGGCGTGGCTACCTTGTGATTGACAGGTTGCTACCACGGTATTGTCCAGTTTGGGTGTTGTCCATATTTTCGTCTTACAACTTTAACTCTTTCACAGCGTGTTTTCTGTTCATCAGAGTTCATTGTAACATCTAAGTCATCTAAAAATGTCTTGTTCAGCGTTCTTAGCCCCACTGTGTCACTACTGGTTGCAAAAAAACAAGATGGTGACGGCCAAAATGCTTAACTCAGCTTTAAATAAAAGTAAACACTCCCAATATTAATTCTGATAACAGAAGTGAAAGAGAAAACATAAGACAAAACAGCTTTTTGTGGGAATCATAAAAACGTTATTGTCCTCCAGGCAATCGAAATTAGAAATGACTTTGACGTGGTTTACAAAACATACACATAGTGTTGACATGTTGTCCCATACAATGTGATCATGGTCCTGAGCCACATAAAGAAATTAACTGAAAAAATAAATAAAATCCCCAAACACAGACCAACTAAGTCAGAAATGATGGCATATGAGGCTATGGGAACGTTTAAATCAACAGGGTTATATATCCATATTGCTCCACAGTTAACCGTACCCTGTGTCTAATAAACTTTCAAATAAAAAATAGAAGTATTTGGAACAAGCATAATTGCACATACCCACTCATTAGTATTATATCATAATTTGTATTAATACAAATATTTGTATTATTCCCATTTTATTACAAAAAAGTACAAAGGTAAAATATGAGGGATTATACTAAAGAGTTATAAAACTGAACCATTACAGTATATCATACAACATCTTAAGAAAATAACATAACACTCATTTTCAGTGTTTATTAGCTCCCTCCATTAATATGTCAGTTCTCCCCTAAAGATTAAGATGAGAGAAAAGGGAAACATGGTTATAACTTCCATACAGCTGACAGTGCTGAGATATCTGCTCTGATACCAGATTGTATTTAGTGGAAGTTGATTGGTCCAATGGTAGCAACCTCTCCTTCAACTGTGCCAGCAGAGCGACCTGTCCTTCTTCTGCAAATCTGTGAGGTGAGAGGGAGTATAATGATTAGACACCTATACTCAGTGTTTGGATATAAAGCATTGATTGCCTATTGGTTATTTTGATTGAGTGAGAGGATGAGTGTCTGACTCACTGGAACACAGTTATGGCTCCTCTTGTCACATAGGCGTAGTCTGCAGTGAATGAAGACGCTTGGGTTGTCACCCTGGAGAGGGAACAGCAGGGCAGAGAAACGAGCACGGAGGGATAGGCCGTTCTCAACCACTGACACAACACGGGAGTCAGTAGAGCACCTGTCAGAGATGTCAGATCAAATCATTAGGACCATTACACATCACAACAGATTTTACATTTTCCACTCCAGTCAATCTAAATAAGGAGAGACACATACCTGGAATGAATGAGAAAGTATCGAACGGGGTCATCAGGGTTTGAGGAGCTGGTGGCATAGCACTCCTGCAGAACGAGTGCAAGGCTTGGATCACTCAGAGGCACAGACACTTGCACATGCAGGGCAGAGCCCACTGGCAGAGTGAGCGGACCCGCTGGGTAGCTGTATGAATAGTTGGAGTCCCGGAAAAGATTCATGTAGGCTCTGGCTTTGGTACCTGATCCCGCGAGGCCACCTTTAAGGCTGTTAAGAAAGAAAAACAGTTAGACATGTATTTCACCCCTGCAATAGTAATTATATTATCCAGGGATGTAGGCCCACATCTTTGAAGTGTGTTGCATACAGTCAACGAATGAAATAAAAGACTCACAGCTGAGGTTTGATTACAGCATTCAGGCTGGTTTCGGTTTCCAAGGGATAGGCACAAGAGAACGGAATAATCGAAGGTAGAACGAAGGAACCGTTACTTAGAGGGGAGAAAAACAAGCTGTTGTAGTAGATGGCATGGGTGGTGTTGGTCTGAAAGAAAAAGGTTGAATGAATGACCAGTCATGTGTATAATCAATCAATCAGTCATCTTGAGCTAAAGTACAAACCAGCATGTGACTAGGAAGTCAAAGAAACCATCGTTGGTGCTTCCGTTGTTAGCTAGCTTACACCTAACATCTGTACAGCTGTTACATTGTCTGTTTGAGGTGGGCAAAACTTTTGTGATTGACGTAAGGTGAAAATTTGCCTTGCTTTCTGTCTGAACAAACCTTTAGTCTCACCAGACAATATAAAGATACATTTACAGAGCAGTAAAGAATAATACCAGTACAAGAGAACAGAAAATGAATGAATACAATAGACTTATAGACAAATAATTAGGTGGTAAGTAAGTGACTTAATCTCACCGTCATTACAGTTCCACAGAAGCCAGTCCTACGTTGCACCTGGTACCACACAATATTATCACGCACTGTGTAGCTGGTACAGTATGGGGCTGACATGTGACCAGAGAATGCATTCAAACCAGCCGACAGCAGGCTTTGCAATGGCACACCAACTTCAAGCTGATAAGGGGAGCAAACAAGCTGAGAGGCCTGGATTAGTGGTTGTTGGCCTGAAACAATAAAGAAAAGAAAAAGAGTAAGCAGGAGAGAGTTTGAAACATTTCAATTTCACTGTATTATGTCAGTCTCACTGGATTGTTGTGATTATAGTAGCTGTGGTTTTAGCAGTCGTGGATCTACCATATGTGGTTGGAGAAGTTGTGGTTGGAGAAGTTGTGGTTGGAGAAGTTGTGGTTGTTCCATGTGTGGTTGTAGAAATTGTGATTGGAGAAGTTGTGGTTGTCCCATGTGTGGTTGTAGTAGTTGTGGTTGGATAAGTTGTGGTTGTCCCATGTGTGGTTGTAGAAGTTGTGGTTGTACCATGTGTGGTTGTAGTAGTTGTGGGTGGAGTAGTCGTGGTTGTCCCATGTGTGGTTGGAGAAGTTGTGGTTGGAGAAGTTGTGGTTGTCCCATGTGTGGTTGTAGTAGTTGTGGTTGGATAAGCTGTGGTTGTCCCATGTGTGGTTGTAGAAGTTGTGGTTGTACCATGTGTGGTTGTAGTAGTTGTGGGTGGAGTAGTCGTGGTTGTCCCATGTGTGGTTGTAGTAATTGTGGGTGGAGTAGTCGTGGTTGAAGTGGTCGTGGTTGGAGTATTTGTGGGAATTCCTGTTTGAAGTGAAAGCAAAATCTCTGTCAACCCACATGACAACTGCAGGTTGCAATTACAACAAAAGCCCCATTTGTTTTTTACTTGGTTTAGAAATAAATGATCTAAACATGAAGTATTGCCTTAATAGTAGATTTGCTTATTGTGGTGGAAGAGGATGCTCATTCTGTATGATACAAATTAGTGTTTGGAAACATGTTTTAATTGTAAATGTGGCTTGTTGTAAATAAAGATGTCCATTCTTTATGGTATCCAGTTAGTTAGATTTTGAAACATTTCAATTTCACTGTATTATGTCAGTCTCACTGGATTGTTGTGATTATAGTAGCTGTGGTTTTAGCAGTCATGGATCTACCATATGTGGTTGTAGTAGTCAAGGATGTACCATGTGTGGTTGATGTAGTCGTGGTTGGAGTAGTTGTGGTTGGAGTAGTTGTGGTTGGAGTAGTCGTGGTTGGAGTAGTCGTGGGAATTCCTGTTTGAAGGGAAAACAAAATCTCTGTCAACCCACATGACAACTGCAGGTTGCAATTACACCAGTATTGAGCAGAAGCCCCATTTCTTCAATGTAACTGTACTTGATAATTTAATCCTTTGGTTCCTTCTTAAACATTTATGTGTGAAGGAGTTGGGATTGTAGCCGGTGTGATTGTATTAGTTGTGAATCTACCATATGTGGTTGGAGAAGTTGTGGTTGGAGAAGTTGTGGTTGTTCCATGTATGGTTGTAGAAGTTGTGGTTGGAGAAGTTGTGGTTGTCCCATGTGTGGTTGTAGTAGTTGTGGTTGGAGAAGTTGTGGTTGACCCATGTGTGGTTGTAGAAGTTGTGGTTGTACCATGTGTGGTTGTAGTAATTGTGGGTGGAGTAGTCGTGGTTGAAGTGGTCGTGGTTGGAGTATTTGTGGGAATTTCTGTTTGAAGTGAAAGCAAAATCTCTGTCAACCCACATGACAACTGCAGGTTGCAATTACAACAGTATTGAGCAAAAGCCCCATTTGTTTTTTACTAGGTTTAGAAATAAATGATCTAAACATGAAGTATTGCCTTAATAGTAGATTTGCTTATTGTGGTGGAAGAGGATGCTCATTCTGTATGATACAAATTAGTGTTTGGAAACATGTTTTAATTGTAAATGTGGCTTGTTGTAAATAAAGATGTCCATTCTTTATGGTATCCAGTTAGTTAGATTTTGAAACATTTCAATTTCACTGTATTATGTCAGTCTCACTGGATTGTTGTGATTATAGTAGCTGTGGTTTTAGCAGTCATGGATCTACCATATGTGGTTGTAGTAGTCAAGGATGTACCATGTGTGGTTGATGTAGTCGTGGTTGGAGTAGTTGTGGTTGAAGTAGTCGTGGGAATTCCTGTTTGAAGGGAAAACAAAATCTCTGTCAACCCACATGACAACTGCAGGTTGCAATTACACCAGTATTGAGCAGAAGCCCCATTTCTTCAATGTAACTGTACTTGATAATTTAATCCTTTGGTTCCTTCTTAAACATTTATGTGTGAAGGAGTTGGGATTGTAGCCGGTGTGATTGTATTAGTTGTGAATCTACCATATGTGGTTGGAGAAGTTGTGGTTGGAGAAGTTGTGGTTGTTCCATGTGTGGTTGTAGAAGTTGTGGTTGTAGAAGTTGTGGTTGTCCCATGTGTGGTTGTAGTAGTTGTGGTTGGAGAAGTTGTGGTTGTCCCATGTGTGGTTGTAGAAGTTGTGGTTGTACCATGTGTGGTTGTAGTAGTTGTGGGTGGAGTAGTCGTGGTTGTCCCATGTGTGGTTGTAGTAATTGTGGGTGGAGTAGTCGTGGTTGGAGTATTTGTGGGAATTCCTGTTTGAAGTGAAAGCAAAATCTCTGTCAACCCACATGACAACTGCAGGTTGCAATTACACCAGTATTGAGCAGAAGCCCCATTTCTTCAATGTAACTGTACTTGATAATTTAATCCTTTGGTTCCTTCTTAAACATTTATGTGTGAAGGAGTTGGGATTGTAGCCGGTGTGATTGTATTAGTTGTGAATCTACCATATGTGGTTGGAGAAGTTGTGGTTGGAGAAGTTGTGGTTGTTCCATGTATGGTTGTAGAAGTTGTGGTTGGAGAAGTTGTGGTTGTCCCATGTGTGGTTGTAGTAGTTGTGGTTGGAGAAGTTGTGGTTGACCCATGTGTGGTTGTAGAAGTTGTGGTTGTCCCATGTGTGGTTGTAGAAGTTGTGGTTGTACCATGTGTGGTTGTAGTAGTTGTGGGTGGAGTAGTCGTGGTTGTCCCATGTGTGGTTGTAGTAATTGTGGGTGGAGTAGTCGTGGTTGAAGTGGTCGTGGTTGGAGTATTTGTGGGAATTCCTGTTTGAAGTGAAAGCAAAATCTCTGTCAACCCACATGACAACTGCAGGTTGCAATTACAACAGTATTGAACAAAAGCCCCATTTGTTTTTTACTTGGTTTAGAAATAAATGATCTAAACATGAAGTATTGCCTTAATAGTAGATTTGCTTATTGTGGTGGAAGAGGATGCTCATTCTGTATGATACAAATTAGTGTTTGGAAACATGTTTTAATTGTAAATGTGGCTTGTTGTAAATAAAGATGTCCATTCTTTATGGTATCCAGTTAGTTAGATTTTGAAACATTTCAATTTCACTGTATTATGTCAGTCTCACTGGATTGTTGTGATTATAGTAGCTGTGGTTTTAGCAGTCATGGATCTACCATATGTGGTTGTAGTAGTCAAGGATGTACCATGTGTGGTTGATGTAGTCGTGGTTGGAGTAGTTGTGGTTGGAGTAGTCGTGGTTGGAGTAGTCGTGGTTGGAGTAGTTGTGGTTGAAGTAGTCGTGGGAATTCCTGTTTGAAGGGAAAACAAAATCTCTGTCAACCCACATGACAACTGCAGGTTGCAATTACACCAGTATTGAGCAGAAGCCCCATTTCTTCAATGTAACTGTACTTGATAATTTAATCCTTTGGTTCCTTCTTAAACATTTATGTGTGAAGGAGTTGGGATTGTAGTCGGTGTGATTGTATTAGTTGTGAATCTACCATATGTGGTTGGAGAAGTTGTGGTTGGAGAAGTTGTGGTTGTTCCATGTATGGTTGTAGAAGTTGTGGTTGGAGAAGTTGTGGTTGTCCCATGTGTGGTTGTAGTAGTTGTGGTTGGAGAAGTTGTGGTTGTCCCATGTGTGGTTGTAGAAGTTGTGGTTGTACCATGTGTGGTTGTAGTAGTTGTGGGTGGAGTAGTCGTGGTTGTCCCATGTGTGGTTGGAGAAGTTGTGGTTGGAGAAGTTGTGGTTGTCCCATGTGTGGTTGTAGTAGTTGTGGTTGGATAAGTTGTGGTTGTCCCATGTGTGGTTGTAGAAGTTGTGGTTGTACCATGTGTGGTTGTAGTAATTGTGGGTGGAGTAGTCGTGGTTGAAGTGGTCATGGTTGGAGTATTTGTGGGAATTCCTGTTTGAAGTGAAAGCAAAATCTCTGTCAACCCACATGACAACTGCAGGTTGCAATTACAACAGTATTGAGCAAAAGCCCCATTTGTTTTTTACTTGGTTTAGAAATAAATGATCTAAACATGAAGTATTGCCTTAATAGTAGATTTGCTTATTGTGGTGGAAGAGGATGCTCATTCTGTATGATACAAATTAGTGTTTAGAAACATGTTTTAATTGTAAATGTGGCTTGTTGTAAATAAAGATTTTCATTCTTTATGGTATCCAGTTAGTTAGATTTTGAAACATTTCAATTTCACTGTATTATGTCAGTCTCACTGGATTGTTGTGATTATAGTAGCTGTGGTTTTAGCAGTCGTGGATCTACCATATGTGGTTGTAGTAGTCAAGGATGTACCATGTGTGGTTGATGTAGTTGTGGTTGGAGTAGTTGTGGTTGGAGTAGTCGTGGTTGGAGTAGTTGTGGTTGAAGTAGTCGTGGGAATTCCTGTTTGAAGGGAAAACAAAATCTCTGTCAACCCACATGACAACTGCAGGTTGCAATTACACCAGTATTGAGCAGAAGCCCCATTTCTTCAATGTAACTGTACTTGATAATTTAATCCTTTGGTTCCTTCTTAAACATTTATGTGTGAAGGAGTTGGGATTGTAGCCGGTGTGATTGTATTAGTTGTGAATCTACCATATGTGGTTGTAGAAGTTGTGGTTGGAGAAGTTGTGGTTGTCCCATGTGTGGTTGTAGTAGTTGTGGTTGGAGAAGTTGTGGTTGTCCCATGTGTGGTTGTAGAAGTTGTGGTTGTACCATGTGTGGTTGTAGTAGTTGTGGGTGGAGTAGTCGTGGTTGTCCCATGTGTGGTTGGAGAAGTTGTGGTTGTCCCATGTGTGGTTGTAGTAGTTGTGGTTGGATAAGTTGTGGTTGAAGTAGTCGTGGTTGGAGTAGTTGTGGTTGAAGTAGTCGTGGGAATTCCTGTTTGAAGGGAAAACAAAATCTCTGTCAACCCACATGACAACTGCAGGTTGCAATTACACCAGTATTGAGCAGAAGCCCCATTTCATCAATGTAACTGTACTTGATAATTTAATCCTTTGGTTCCTTCTTAAACATTTATGTGTGAAGGAGTTGGGATTGTAGCCGGTGTGATTGTATTAGTTGTGAATCTACCATATGTGGTTGGAGAAGTTGTGGTTGGTGAAGTTGTGGTTGTCCCATGTGTGGTTGTAGTAGTTGTGGTTGGAGAAGTTGTGGTTGTCCCATGTGTGGTTGTAGTAGTTGTGGGTGGAGTAGTCGTGGTTGTCCCATGTGTCGTTGGAGAAGTTGTGGTTGTCCCATGTGTGGTTGTAGTAGTTGTGGTTGGATAAGTTGTGGTTGTCCCATGTGTGGTTGTAGTAATTGTGGGTGGAGTAGTCGTGGTTGAAGTGGTCGTGGTTGGAGTATTTGTGGGAATTCCTGTTTGAAGTGAAAGCAAAATCTCTGTCAACCCACATGACAACTGCAGGTTGCAATTACAACAGTATTGAGCAAAAGCCCCATTTGTTTTTTACTTGGTTTAGAAATAAATGATCTAAACATGAAGTATTGCCTTAATAGTAGATTTGCTTATTGTGGTGGAAGAGGATGCTCATTCTGTATGATACAAATTAGTGTTTGGAAACATGTTTTAATTGTAAATGTGGCTTGTTGTAAATAAAGATGTCCATTCTTTATGGTATCCAGTTAGTTAGATTTTGAAACATTTCAATTTCACTGTATTATGTCAGTCTCACTGGATTGTTGTGATTATAGTAGCTGTGGTTTTAGCAGTCATGGATCTACCATATGTGGTTGTAGTAGTCAAGGATGTACCATGTGTGGTTGATGTAGTTGTGGTTGGAGTAGTTGTGGTTGGAGTAGTCGTGGTTGGAGTAGTACAATTTCCATTTTTTATGGTATCCAGTTAGAGCTAGGATATAATGTGCCTTCTCTAATTGTATGTGAACAATACCAACTGCAGTGTGCTTACTGTATGTATGAACTTACCTTCACAAATGACACCAACGTCCTCTCTGTGAGCACAGTTGTGGGTCCCTAATCCCCGATGTGGACAGTCTGTTAGTGATCTCTCATTCCCTGTACACTGAAGGTTGTCTAACCAAATTTGTCCAGTGCCCTGTCCAAAATGTGCATTTCCTGGTGCTGCCACAGCTCTGCCACAGCCCAGCTGTCGACAAACCACTTGAGCATTATTCAAATTCCAGGAGTTGTCACACACCGTCCCCCAAAGGCCGAGGTGGAAGATCTCCACTCTGCCAGAGCAGCTGCTGTTAGAGTTGACTAGTCTCACTTGAAGACTTAGTGGTGCTGTGGTTGGAGCAGGTGTGGATGGAGCAGTTTTGGTTGGAGAAGGTGAAAAAATAAAGACACTTTATCCCAATGTGATGAATCAGATAATGCACGTAATCAGGGATAATGTGTGTTTAGTCAATGTTTGAACTTTTCATCAAATATATGATGAAATAAAACGAAGTAATTGTGGCAAACCCACTGAGAATTCCTTACTCTATGCAGCTTATAACATCTTTTAGCATGATTGTTTTGGTTATTAAGGCAGTTGAGTCCCACTGCTCTTGCTCCACCCCTATGTAAAACAAGCTCTCTGATTAGCCAGTGTTTGCTAGCTGCAAAAAATGTCAGAGAGCTGAAGTTCACTAATGTTACTAGCTGGGGAAGAAACAAGAACATCTAGAAAGGAACACATTTTTTTTTACTGTGCTAGGAAATGGACCTTACATAGTTGCCATAACAACGTAGGAAAAGAACATTCCTCCCAAAGACACGCACCACGACGCAATTACAAATGTCCGTATCTGTATCCAGCAAATACTGCTCATAAGTCCTCATAATTGTTATAGTATCATGTAATTGCTAAAAACCTTATACAGTGCTGTCACTTTAATTAAAGCTCACAAAGTCATCCTATGTCGTGTTATTGATGGTTATAGGACATTATTCCAGTTCAGAAACTTAGAATTTATAATCTGTTATTATATGTTAGAGCAGTTCTCTATGTGTCTTTATGACTAGCTAAAGTTACAGTAGTTATAATGCTGTGTAAGCCAGGACTCAGATTCTCCCTTCAAACACCTTTGTGACTTTGGCATGGAGGTATAACACATTATGAATGCTGAACTTAATACATGATGTCCATCACTTATAATACTTCACAATGCTTGTTAAAGGTCATCATGCATGATTATAAACATGTATAGAGAGTTTTATAAAGCCTTATGAATGCATTATAATGTCTTGTGAATTTGCTTAAAGTGCATAATAGGCATGACCTTCATATGTCTATCAATGTATTATATCTCTGCATTAAGAAATACTGATTTTTAATAATTGGCTGTGTAACCCAGTTAAAACTTACTGCAGCACTAACTAGCTCACTCACTTGGTTATATTCCCAAGTCGATGGACACCACAGTGCTACGGCTGGGGTTCCCATAATAGATAATCACAGCCTCATGAAACTTTACAACCACAAACTAGAGACATAGGACATTCAGAGGATGTATAGCTTTCCCAGGTAGATTGACAATAAGGGGGTTTCTGAGTGCTCACCATCCAATCGCCGACAAATTTAATTCCTCCAGAAATCTCAAAATGTCAAAAGATTTTGATTTCAAATCACGGTATGGATTTTTTCTATGGTGTTCCTCAAGGTCTTGATGTCTTAATGTTGTGTTTTGGAGGGATTATTGATCATATGTATCAATTCTAGATTTGTAAAAAATGGTTACATTTATCACCAAATGTGTGTAACAAATGGTATCAACCCAGAAATTGCTGCAACAACTTATGAGACATAATTGAGCATGGGAATGGCCATCATAAACTTCAATCATAATGTTCTAAACACATACACTTTTACAAGCAGTATATAGTGGGTCTATCAGAGCTTTGTCACTGAAACAACTGCCCCCCGAGACTGGAAAAAAGGTTGATGAGGGTGGCGAGAGTGAAGGTAGATAATAAAGTTGCTGGCTGTAATACCAAAACAATAAGCAGAATGATGCTGTAATGTTCTATAGAGCTGGAGGGGACTGCAGAGTGAGGAGGTAATCCTCTGTGGTTTTGAAACTCCCTGCAACTCCCTTCACATTACAAGAAATGATTTGATCTATTGTTAATATAAACTATTGATTAGATAAGTGCAGCTTTAATCTAATACGAATTTGAGCTTAATGTGTAACCTGATAATATGTCAGACACTTTACCTGTCCGTCCTGTTAAAGTCTGCATTAGTAGGAGCAACAGCATACCCCGAGTCATCCCCATTATGGGCTACATCCAGGAGATAAGACGTACACTTGCTGAATAGAACAAAAGAGATATTTTAACAAACTACATCAAAGCAGACTCTAATGGCTTGCTCAATAAGGATGTAAATGCAAATACAAATTCACAAAATTAACAAATCATTCTACCATTAACAAGGGCAGAAATGAGATTACATTATTAGATTAAAAGATGGTTTATTTCCAGTGTTAGTCTTGAAGTGGGTGTTTGGGAATCTAACAGTAGCCATGTTTCCATTCAATTGAATTTTAAGCAAACTTCTGAAATGTTGCAAGAAAGAAATGCAAACTAGGCATGTTTCCATCAACTGGTTTGGAGCAAATTAACTTGGCTACAATGTAGTTTCGTCTGAAGTAGGGATGTCACGGGAACCGATACTTCGGTACCAACTCGATACCAAAATTCTATAAATGTGACGGTACTCGTTTTCTTCGGTACCGAACGATGCCTGCAATGGTCATTTGGTACCGGAGCGGAGGTACTGGAGATCCGTTTCCTTCCGGATCTAATGTGGGCAGTATACGCTTACAAGTGTTCTCATCTGCCATGAAATGAAGGAAGAAGCTGAACGCCGTAACAGCATGGAAAAAAACAACAACACGAGTGGTGATGGCAGCTGCTGCAGCGCTACCTCCGCCTCAACTCCTTGAGAAAACAATTAGCAAGAGTCGGGTATGGAAGTACTTTGTGTCCGAAGCGGATTTACAAGGAGTGATAATAGATTCGCAAATACCAGTATGAGGTGCAGTAACGGTGCCGTCGTACTTTTCTTTCCAAAGGAGGAAATACTTCCAATATAGCAAAGCACCTCAAAAACAGACATCCAGTCAATATTGTTTATTTTAAATACTTGAAGGCTACATGCCACTTTTCTGTTTTGCAATGTTAATAGACGTTTCTTCTTATTTATTACTTAAAGGCTACATGCCTGTTTTTTGTTATGTTCAAATGTTTTAATAAAGGAGTGCATGTTGAATTACATGGGATTTATGTTTTTTTTACCGTGGTATCGAATTGGTATCAAGAATTGTGTAAATTCACTGGTATTGGTATCGACTACTAGATTTCTGGTACCGTGACATCCCTAGTCTGAAGTTGACAGACGTAGGCTTTGCATGGCTGTAAGCCGCTAGTAGACAGAGTAGAAAAGGTATAGGTTGTGAACTGGAAACAAAACAGATTGCCTTGGCCATCTAACCCATGTAAGATAGAAAAATGACGAGAGGTCTTCATGAATTTGTTTCAATTGGGCAAGTCTTAATTGTTCTTTCATTTCCGCTAGTATTGGCCATGTTTCATGCTGTCCGTAAACAAAGACAAGCATTCGTGCGTTATGGGAATACCCGGAAAGACGCTATGGAACTTTTATAGAATTTTGCCATTTCCATACAGCTTTTCTAATGCCATGCTTCAAAATACACATAAAAATATTGAATGGAAACTCAGCTAGTGAGTGAAAGAGCTTTTTCGAGAATTCAACTGTGAGAATGGGACCGTGTAGAAGCCAGTTTTGGCATCCAGAGACATATAATATAACTATTACATTGTTAGTCACTTGTAACCCTCGAAATGTAACTTGGATTGTAAAGATAAACACAATGCCAGGGTACAAATTTGCAAGGGAACTGATTTTACCCATTTGTGTCAATTAGTGTTAACCAATTATATCACATGAATAGCCCAATCATAAAATGTAGAGTACCGTCTATATTCTGTTAATCACCTCCACCACTGCCCCCATCATTATTGTCATCATCATTCACTTACCTTTCCAGGTGTGAGGCAGGCAGTTGTCCTTGGAGGCTGACTGGCAGTGCTGCGTCAGTTGTCAGAAGAGAGTCTCTGTGAGCCGTAGACCTGTGCTGCGTCCCTTGGTGTACTGGACCATTTATAGGAGCCAGAAGATAATTAGGTGTTACAATGATGCTTGGTATGTTTTCTGAAGTGGTAGCCGAGTTTAAGAATGTTGCATATCTAGACAAGCAACCAAGTTAACCACTTGAACTTGCCTGACAAGTTATGAGTTGGAACATTAGAAGTTTACAGTATTTTACAATATTTCCTTGTAAATACAAACTCTCACGAGATTGTTAAGGTTAGGCATTGACCCCGAATAGTTAAGCTTAGGGTTGTCGGGCAGGCAGTCTTGTGAGAGTTTTTGCAAGTTTTTGCAGATCTCAGATCAGATTTTGCGGTTTGGGGACTTTCTGGGGATTTCTAGACTCAACCATCCAGCAGACCTCGGACTTTCCCTCTTTTCCCCATTACCTGACTGCTTCCTCCCCCTCCCCTTTATACTCACCTGTTCCCACTTCCCTGCCCACCTGCTCACCTGTCTCCACTTTACTCATCAGTCCTCCAGATATTTAACCAGCTCATTTTCGTTCACCACTTGTCAGTTTGTCCTAGTCAATCTCAGAACCGATTGGGTATTAGTCTGATGACGTTTTAGCCTTTGGGGACAAGCGGATAATGGATATCCGGGCCAAGACTTCCTCTCCTGGCACCAATGGCAGACATGCCAATTCTGGTGTTCTCTGGCGAATGCCAATCAAGCTGCACGGTGCTGGGCTGTGAGCACAGGTCCCGATAGAGGACGTTGGGCCCTCATGCCACCCTCATGGAGTCTGTTTCTGTAAGTTTGGTCAGAAACATGCACACCAGTAGCCTGCTGGAGGTCATTTTGGCAGTGCTCCTCCTTGTTCCTCCTCTCACAAAGGAGCAGATACCGGTCCTGTTGCTGGGTTGATGCCCTTCTACGGCCCTGTCCAGCCCTCCTTGTGTAACTCATGGTCTCCTGGTATCTCCTCCATGCTCTTGAGACTGTGCTGGGAGACACAGCGAACCTTCTTGCGACCGCATGTATGGATGTGCCATCCTGGAGGAGCTGGACTACCTGTGCAACCTGATCGGGCTGCAGGTATCACCTCATGCTACAAGTAGTGACGAAGACACTAGCAGAACACAAAACTATGGAAGAATCAGTCAGGAAGGATAAGGAGAGAGCAATTGTCTGTGGCCACCACATGCAGAACCATTCCCTATTGGGAATTGTCTTGCTGTTGCCTCTCCATTGCACCTGTTGCCACTTTCATTTGCACCAAAGCAGGTGAAAGTGATTCACAATCACTTGTGCTTCCTAAATGGACAGATTGATATCCCTGAAGTTTAACTGACTTGGTGCTACACTGTGATTATTAAGTGTTTCCTTAATTTTTTTGAGCATTGTAGATGACCTTTTTGTATGTTTTACATGTGAAACTTTATTTTGCAGTAACTTACAGCTAAGTTTAGTGGAGTAACATTCTCACAAAATAGAAACACTCGAGTACAGTGCAAGCATATGCAGGTATTTCTCATTTTAAAAGTTTAACTGCTGGACACAAGATGTCTCCTACTGAAAAGTCCATTCTCAGTATATGTGGACTGGAGGTTTCAAGGTTCAGCATCACCAGCCCAGGTTCCTTCCTGGCCTAGGACGTCTACACCCATGTGCTCCATGGAGGAGAGGAGAACAGTCAGGAGCAAGCAGGATGCCCCAATATGGCTGCTTTTCAATCATTGTCTGCTATCTCACTTCTGCCACGGTGAACTGTTTTTTTATCAGCGTGTGGAAGTTTCCAGCTCAAGAGGATGCTGTTATTAGCTTCTCAGAGCAGGGGATCAGTACGGCAACATACGCACACACAACAACACTGATAGTGTAACCATATTTATATAAGACTGACCACAGATGACCCATAGGAACACTAGAGATAAACAGAGACTGATATTGATACACCTGTTGCCCCAGTGCATGCTGGGAGGCTTTCCACTACACCTATCCTCCTGTAATTTAATTTAGTTTACCTGTCAACTATGATGGATGAGAAGCTACAGTAGTAGTTTATTGTTTGTGGTGGGTGTAGCTGCAGATGTTTTTGCGTCTGGAACTGCCAGCACTTAGCACACTAAACCTAAAGCTTAATGAGGTTGCAGTGTTGGAAGAGATGCATTCTTAGACTACGACATTACACTTAGACATTAATACAATGATAACCTTTGATGTGAGATGACCTTCCCTGAGGACTTTCTGCATGCCACAACTTAAAGCTGAAGTAGGCGAGATTGGAGCAAATATGATTAAAAAAGTAATTTTTATAAAACGGTCGCTATGTCCTGACAGTAGTGCGAAACAGGTATGCTGAAAAAAAAAAATCGTATGCCTCTGTGTCCTCCGGTGCGCCTAACAGCATCTGCAAGATTTCACAGACCGGAGGAAAGCAAGCAGTCAGAGCTGATCTGGGATCTGCTGTCTATCTGCTGTCTATTACTCTTTTCACACCAATGACCCTGGTCCAACCCTCCTTTTGTCTATTCAAACCAAGCCAGTTAACTCTGGTTGAACCCTGGTCAGGACAATTCAGATACGCCCTGGGTCACAGCCAGGAGCAATGCATACCACTTAGCTCAGGTGTTAGAAATGCACGGGGGGGCTTTACACCTCTGGAGGATTACAAAGAGAGGAGATGATAGTTGCATCATCAATTTGTCCAAAAACATAAAATGTCACAGAATGATACTTGTTTTTGGGGTGCAGAAGTCTAGTTATCTCTCAGAACACGTGAATTACAATATGCTGGTTACTATGGAATTTTTGCCCAATGATGCCAAAAATATATTGCCTACTGCCACTTTAAGACAGTCGTTATGGCTTTGCTCTGGTGTACGTCACAAGCCTTTTTGTTCAGCATCATCTGCCAAGAATGTTGGAAATGTATCATGGGGCTAAGCCATTAATTAAATTGTGTTGATGTATGAAGGTGTACGCCTTTCCCACGAGAGGAGAGAGTCAACAGGAAGATATCAAATTATAATGCATGGAAGTTAATCAGTGCTACCCATTGAATAATTTTCTTGCATTATAATTTGATATCTTCCTGTTCACTATCTCCGTTTCATGGGAAAAGGCGTAACGTTTATACATCAAGACAACACAGATCCTCCAAAAAGTTTAAACATGAAATCAAAAAAGATGAGTTAGAGGGGCTTTCATCCAGCTGTCACAGCAGTTGTTGACGAGCAAGTCTTCCTTTTGCATCCACCCTGACCCATATGCTGTACCAGTGCAGCCAGGAGAGCCATTGTTGGTGAAGAAAGGCTGGACATTTTTGTAGGGCAATATGAGAAATGGTGGGATGGAATTCCCCAAGGTATTTACAGCACACTCAAGTGTAGCCCACGATGATCGAAAGACGAAGAATATTGAAACATGAAAAGGATAATTAAGTTATTCCCTAATTCTTGAAACTTCTGTCAGAAACTGTTATCTCACCTCAGGGCACTAAGTGCTGAGGCTCTTAATTTACAACTGCCTGGTTAAGCTCACAGAAGAGCAACAACAAGATGTATTATCCATTATGACCATTTGAGCTTGTTCAGTGAATTAGGACTCTGTTACGGGTTGACGGCCCTGACATCTGTTTTTCTTCCCAAAGACTCAGAGAAGCGGGGACATACATTCATTAATATGCTATGTTTAACTAATCATCGAAAAAGAACTGAAGTAGGTTGTACAGGTTTGAGCTCTCAAGCAGAACTGGAGAAACAACATAGAAAGGAGGTTTTACGACCTTAGCACATAGTACAAATCAAAAATCTGCGTCAGGTATTTTCTCAGAAGGATTTCCTGTTCTGTGGAGAAAACACTGGAGCGTACAGATTTAAGGCAATCAACTTTTATAAGAAGACTGACGTTTCGACGCCATTTGTGTCTTCATCAGAGTCAAAGAGATCGGAGACTCACATTCTCTTAAATAAGTAACAGCACTATCAAGAGGTTGGTTTATAAAGTTAAGTTTCTATGTAAACCTAATATGATCTTAGTTACTCGAGATGTCCAAAGCTTATACACCTGCATCCCTCATGAGATGGGCTTACAGGCTTTGTCACATTATTTGAGTACTCATTCTGAAGGTATTCTGCCCCCTAATTCATTTTTATTGACACTCACCGAATTATTGTTATCTAAGAACTTTTTTCAATATGCTGGTTCCTTTTTTCTTAAGAGCCATTGCATAAATATGGACAGTTCCTTCTTCCCATACTATGCTTGTTTAGTAATGGGCTTTTTGGGAAGAGAAATGTATGCATGTATCCATCTTTCCAGCCATGGTTACTGTGAGTCCATGGCTGGAGTTAACGACTCAAGGACCCTGGGAGACGTAGATCACTGTCTCTGCCACCATCTTGAATGGTGGGTCCCAACATCCCCCTTTTTGCTCCGAAGAATCGTTCCGACCACAGTCCTTAAGAGCAAACTAGAAGGTTGAACAGTTCGCAGTTCCTTAGAAACAACCCGGGGTTGTACCCTTCAGTCCTTGATGACAACCTGAAAGTTCTACAGTTCAATCCCTGGTGAAAACTTGAAAGTTGTTCAGTCCATTATCTTTCATGTCATGTTCTGCTCTCCCCTGCCATGAGAACCCATTAAGACGCTGACTCAATCATGTTTCTTTCACTTGAGAAACGTAGCTAAACTTCGGTCCTCTACCCAGGATTTTATAGGTGTGCCTCAGACACGCTTTAAGACTTGGGGAGATAGTGCTTTCCAGTCAGCAGCCCCTAAGCTTTGGAATAGTCTCCCAATAAGCTTGAAGTCTTTGCACTCTGTAGACTCTTTTAAAAAGCAGCTAAAAAAACATCTGTTCAGAAAGGCATTTAGGTAGCATGTGATACTTTATGTTTTAACTTGTGTTTTTTGTCTCTTTCCCTTATAGATTTTATCCAGTGTTTTCATCTTTGTTTTATTTATTTGAGTCTATTTTTATTTTATGTGATTTTATTTCTTTGACTGGGAAGCACTTTGAGACTTGTGTCTGGGAAAGGTGCTACTGTATATAAATAGACTTGGCTCGCTTGCTTGCTGATTACATGTGATTAAAATGCATGGGTGTGCCCCAAAACGATAGCCAGCTTTGTTTGTCCTGGAAAAGGTTATTAGGACAGCTTGTACAGCAAGATAATGATAATGACACGTTTGGGTTACTTTTTGAAAGCTGTCCAAAGATGACAATGATTTGATGTATTTTTTTCTGTTGCATTTTAGGTCTACAAGTAATTGTCAACAAGTACAACATCATCTGCTAAACTACCTGCTGCTGTTTGAACATCAGAGATTCAACATCATCAGAGCCGCCACAGGTACCACCTGCACTCATACTTGCCAACAGCAAAGCTGTGGTGCTGTGGCGCAAGCCATTTTAAATAACAGGTTTCAGAGTACAGTGGTGCCGTTGTTGCATTGTATCTGAAAGGGCCTTCAGTGAGTGAAAGAAAGAAAGGGAAATGGAGAGAACTAATAAGAGATCAAAATATTCAAGCAGGGGCAAATAATGAATGAATGAAAAATTATATGATCACATGAATATTAGCCTGGTTTATACCAGAAATTCACACAACTTCACGCCAGAGGGGCAAAATATTCAGTTTTCTTTCCTGAGAATTAAAAGCAGGCCTATTTAACAAAATATTATGTTGCAGTGTACTTATTATTTTGTTATTTTCATTCTTTAAAAGTCACTGGAATGCAGGCAACAAAGTCTCTGACCCCCAGACCCCTATTTTTTGAGGTCTCCATACCTGTATATCGAGCATACTTGTGTAGTATTGAAAATTGTATTTAAGACCGTAACTATTAAAGGGACTGTTTGTAACTTTTTAAGCATATAAATGTACCGGGTCGGGACACATGCGCCGCTGTCACTGCTCCTCTGTCTGCTTGCCTTCACTCAGACAGTGCGCGCGTTCTCGCATACTCGCTCTACCTCTAGACGTGAACGCGTGCTCACTCCACACTGCCGAAGAGTTAGTTTAGCTCTGGGAATATCTAGTGAATGTACAGTGGACTTTGTGCAGAAATAACTGCTGCAGCTCCTCCAGACCAACAGAGGTTTCCGTGTTTTGTGAAGTGACGGGGCTCCGCAGTGAGAAATGTTGTCGTCTCGTGCCGGTGTCTCCCCTCTTCACTCCAGCTGCGGGCGGAGACGACAACGTTACTCGCTGCGGAGCTCCGCTGCCTCCGCTGAGGCAGGAAAAGCCAACACTAGGATCAGCACTGATTGATGGAGAGACCTTCGTCTGGTCAGCTAACATTACTGCCAAGCAGGTGAAATATAGAGTGATATTGTGGTTTTAGCTGACGTGTGTCGCCTCACTGTTTTGAGCGATGCTCGTTCATGTCTATTTAGAGTGAGCAAGCGAGAGCCCGACACTGACTTTCGTTGACTTAACGGCCACAGGTGTCGCTGTTAACAAGCATTTCTGAAAGTTACAAATAGTCCCTTTAACTTCCAATGTATTTCACCTCATACACAGGTACGTGTCCAGAATAAACAGGACGAGAGGCTGACAGCTCAAAAAGATAAACAATTTATTTGTGTAGCTGAGTCAATATGTTGTTTTTATTATTTTTAATTTTTTAGTGAACATTCTCAAAACCGGTGTGTTATACTTTCTTTTGTCATCAATATCAGCCAAATTATCTGTATTGTAACTTTACTTGTGTTAACTTTGTATTGAATGAATGAAACAGTGGTGTTTTCATGGTTCCGGGTTACCTGTTGTAGCAGGGGGCTTTAATTGTTGACGCACAAAACACACATAGGCAAAGCATGGACAGCTTGTGCACTGGTAAGATGTGTTGTGAGGCTCTTCCTCCTCTGCTTCAGCTAGCATGTTTAAAAGTTGTGTATTCTGGCTTAAACTGTATGCAAATGCAATGATGCATCGTTGTCAATATGTTTCTGAGGTTGTCATTTGGTTTTGAACGGTCAAAATACGACTTTTACTTCTGTTAACTCCATCGGAGTTTTTCGCTCATTTGCATATTGTCTGACTGCTGCAGGGGACTGAGAAAGAGCCTGCCACTGAGTGTGTGTGTTGACTGTGCCCTGTGCTGCTCCTTATAGGTGCGTTATGATGTTTAATTGTTGTTTGTATATTTTTCCTGTGTAGTTAAGATGGACTGCATTAGTTGAGTAGCCTAATATGAAGATAATCTAATTATTTACAGTGCACTTTTATTTTATTTTATGAAGAAATGCTTCTATTTACATGCAAACTGGAGGGTAAGAAACCTAGTAAAAGTATTACATTTAATTTCAGGTGCTATACATTTTATTTATTGACTTTTGTTGTATTTACTGATTTAAATACACTTGTAGCTTCTGTATTTTTTATTATATTTATAACTCTATTTTGTTATATGTGTAACGCACAAAACACACATAGGCAAAGCATGGACACTGGAAAATAAATGTGCAGATCCTGATTCCTGGTCTGAGTGGTGTCTTTCAATCTACGAGCAATCATTCCACAGCTGCTACATTTGCACAATTTCATCCATCCATCTTCAACCGCTTATCCGGGATCGGGTTGCGGGGGCAACAGCTCCAGCAGGGGACCCCAAACTTCCCTTTCCCGGGCTACATTAACCAGCTCTGACTGGGGGATCCCGAGGCGTTCCCAGGCCAGTGTGGAGATATAATCTCTCCACCTAGTCCTGGGTCTTCCCCGTGGTCTCCTCCCAGCTGGTCGTGCCTGGAACACCTCCCAAGGGAGGCGCCCAGGGGGCATCCTTACTAGATGCCCGAACCACCTCAACTGGCTCCTTTCGACGCAAAGGAGCAGCAGCTCTACTCCGAGTCCCTCACGGATGACTGAGCTTCTTACCCTATCTCTAAGGGAGACGCCAGCCACCCTCCTGAGGAAACCCATTTTGGCCGCTTGTACCCGCGATCTCATTCTCTCGGTCATGACCCAGCCCTCATGACCATAGGTGAGAGTAGGAACGAAGATTGACCGGTAGATCGAGAGCTTTGCCTTCTGGCTCAGCTCTCTTTTCGTCACAACGGTGCGGTAAAGAGAATGCAATACCGCCCCCGCTGCTCCGATTCTCCGACCAATCTCACGCTCCATAGTCCCCTCACTTGCGAACAAGAACCCGAGGTACTTGAACTCCTTCACTTGGGGTAAAGACTCATTCCCTACCCGGAGTAGGCAATCCATCGGTTTCCTGCTGAGAACCATGGCCTCAGATTTAGAGGTACTGATCCTCATCCCGACCGCGTCACACTCGGCTGCGAACCGATCCAGTGAGTGCTGGAGGTCGCAGACCGATGATGCCAACAGGACCACATCATCTGCAAAAAGCAGCGATGAGATCCTCAGCACACCGAACTACAAACCCAATCGATCATCGACCTTCGGCCTAGGGTGCTCTGGTACCACGTACACTTATGAGCATCCTTATGTTCGAACATGGTGTTCGTGACTAGCACAGAAGTCCAATAACAAACGACCACTCGGGTTTAGATCAGGGAGGCCGTTCCTCCCAATCATGCCACTCCAGGTGTCTCCATCGTTGCCCACGTGCGCGTTGAAGTCTCCCAGCAGAACTATGGAGTCCCCTACTGGAGCCCCATACAGGACTCCATTCAGGGTCTCCAAGAAGGCCGAATACTCCGAACTGCTATTTGGTGCATACGCACAAACAACAGTCAGAGTTTCCCCCCCCATAACCCCTCTCGTCCACCGGGGTAAACTCCAACGTAGCGGCACTCGGCCAGGGATTTGTGAGTATCCCCACACCCGCCCGGTGCCTCACACCATGGGCAACTCCAGAGAAGAATAGAGTCCAACCCCTATCCAGGAGTACGGTTCCAGAACCAAGGCTGTGCGTAGAGGTAAGCCCTACCAGATCCAACTGATAGCGCTGCCACCCGTGTGACAGCGCACCCGACCCCAGCGGTTCTTCCCGCAGGTGGTGAGCCCACAGGATGGAAAGGAGGGGGGTGCCACGTTGCTTCTTCGGGGTATCCCCGGCCCGGCTCCGTGGCAAGCCCGGCCACTAGGTGCTCGCTGACGGGCCCTCCGTCTGGGCCTGGCTCCAGACGTGGGCCCCGGGCCTCCTCAGGGCCGGGTAACTCCTCCTCTGCCTCGTTTCGTCATTGGGGTTTTATGAACCATTCTTAGTCCGGCCCCTCACCTGAGACCAATTTGCCATGGGAGACCCTACCAGGAGCACGAGGCTCCAGACAACACAGCCCTCAGGGTCATAGGGACACACAAACCTCTCCACCACGTTAAGGTGATGGTTCCCGGAGAGGATTTGCACAATTTGCATGTTAAAAACATTTTAAAAAAGGGAACGGCAATTTAGCGGGCCAAGAGCTACACAGTGCACTGCACAATCATTTGATATAAATAGCGAAAATACACAGGAAGCCGTTAAAGGCTACAATATAATTTAGGACCCAACTCACACAGTGAAACACAAGTAAGATCCCATAAGGCAAAATGTCACTGCACACGTTTAAGAACCACAAATCGTATCTTGCACCCAGGAAGTGATGGGTGGATTGACACTGCAACCAACATTATACTATGAGTAAACAAGAAGGGGTCTCTAAATTTATGTGGAGCATTATAACTTCCAATTGATTCTGCTATAACTCGAAAATTGCACATACCCCCATCAAAATAATTGCACATACACTCATCAACACTATTGCACTATAGCCAATAATAATAAAAATAATAATACCAAAAAAAAACAAAGAAAAACAAAAGGCCCGTCTCTCCTAAACAATTAATGTAGGAAAAAATAGTGACAGTAAATATCGCACTTGAAGACAGTTCTATAAAAATAAACATGAAATAAGACTACAATACATTAATTCATACAAATTTAAAAAAAAATGGAGTTATAAAATTATCCAACCAATAAGCCGTACCTTGAATTCATTTAGGTTACACCCAGATCAGCGGCATGCTTACTGTTGCGACGACTAATACTAAAAGGGAAAAGAACATTTAAACATCACATAATTACATTCTATGGCCGTTTAATAAATATAAAAGTGCACGATTTACAATCATAATCCCCATTCACAAGCACATCTACAAGCAGATGACTGGAAGCATGACTACAGCCTGCCCATGCAGCAACCAGTCTTCCCTCTACCTCTGTATTCTGGGCTGTATGGGGATAAATGCATTTCTGTTATAGCAATGTTTTTTTATGTGCTCTCACAATATATGATGTAGGTACTGTTTTGTTTAGTTAGTACATGACCTACAACAAACAAATGTTTGGCGAGAGAGAGAGAGAGAGAGAGAGAGAGAAAGAGAGAGAGAGAGAGAGCACTCCTTCTTCTACTTCTTTGATTTAATGGCGTATCGCGAACCAATGTGTATAAGTGCATACTGCCGCCTACTGTACAGGAGTGTGTAACATCAGGGCTTTAGATACTTCAGGTTACATGATATTTAAGGCAAGATTAAAAAAACGACAACAAAAAAAACGACAACTATATTTTACGATCTAATCCTGTACCTTTTAAGAAAAATAAAGAGAGCCTTGCAACATTCCCTCATTTTCTCACTCATCCCTAAAATCCCTTCTAAGTTCCATCCCCGTTCTAGCTCATATCACGCAAGATGTTCCTCTCTGATTTACAACACCTCATAATAACATGCTCAACATTTTCAGGAAGATTACAAACATCACATTTATCTGATACTCACTTTGCCATTAAATAGAGAGTTGCTTTTAATCCATTATGTCCGAATCTTAATCTTGAAAAAAGCACTTCCTCTCTCCTGCACTTCCCTTTGAAATCCTTCACCTTAATTGATTTCTGTATACTGTAATAGTGTCTCCCTTTAGTATCTGTGTCCCACTTCTTCTGCCACAACTCCCTCACTGCCTTTCTTATTAATGATTTGGCCTCACCTTTTCCAAAAGAGACTTTCATTATTTCATCATCATTTAATTTCAATGCTCTCTTTGCAATCTCGTCTGCCCTCTCATGACCTTCCACACCAGTATGAGCAGGAACCCAACAAAATTGTACATTAATTCCAACTCTTTGTATTCTCAGCATTATCGTAAATATTTCCATCAATAATCATCAAAATCATCATCTCTTTTTGCATCTTTTGAATTCAAAATATTAAGAGCTGCAGTAGAGTCTGACCAAATGACAACTTTCTCAGGCCTTACCTCTTCTATCCATTGCAATCCTAAAACTAAAGGGACTATTTCTGCCGTAAATACAGATAATCTATCATTAATTATTTTGCATATGACTACATCAAACTCAGGTATGTATACTCCTGTTCCTACATGTCCACTCCCTGGATCTTTAGATCCATCTGTAAATATTGTCAAATAATTATAATAATTCCTCTTCAACATAGTCTTGAACCAAATATCCAATATTATCTACATTCCTTTCACTCCATTCTCTCTTCTGCTCCACAAGTTGCAAGTCCACATTTGTCACTGGAAATATCCATGGAGGAACATTACCCCAAACAGTATTTGGCCCATAATCTAACATATTTAAACCATATTCTTCTGCTATTGTATTAATATTTGAAACAAATCCTTTACCTTTTTATTGTTGTGAGTATTCCCAACAATCACACAGCACCTTTGTTGCAGGTTGTTCCTCTCCAGATCCCTTTAACTTAAAGGGACTATTTGTAACTTTCATAAATGCTTGTTAACAGCGACACCTTTGGCTGTGAATTCAACGAAAGTCAGCGTCGGGCTCGCGCTTGCTCGCTCTAAATAGACATGAACGAGCATCGCTCAACACAGTAAGGCGACACACGTCAGCTAAAACCACAATATCACTCTATATTTCAGCTGCTTGGCAGTAATGTTAGCTGACCAGACGAAGGTCTCTCCATGAACATGATTTAGATCTGATCCTAGTGTTGGCTTTTCCTGCCTCACCCTCCTGCGCACGCAGGGAGACACCGGCAACCGAAGCCTCTCCTCCGCTGCTTGCCTTCACTGACACAGCACGCACCAACAGAGGTTTTCCGTGTCTTGTGAAGTGACGGGGCTCTGCAGAGAGAAATGTGAACCGTGACACCGGCACCCGGTGTCTCCCTGCGGGCGCAGGAGGGAGGCGATATCGTTTCTCGCTGCGGAGCCCAGTCACTTCACAAGACACGAGAAACCTCTGTTGGTCTGGAGGAGCTGCAGCATTTATTTCTGCACAAACGTCCACTGTACATTCACTAGATATTCTCAGAGCTAAACTAACTCTTGCGTTCTAAGGCGCGTTCACGTCTCGAGATGGAGCGCGCTGTGTCTGTGTGAAGGCAAGAGGAGGAGAGGCTCCGGCCACACGCGAGCGCGCATGTGTCCCGACCCGGTACATTTATACACTTAAAAAGTTACAAACAGTCCCTTTAACCCAATATGCAAGTGACAACTTTGAAGATCTTAAATATAATGGTAATTCATCAGCCTCCACCGATAGTGCATTAGTAGGAGTTTTTTTAACTGCACCAATACTGAGTCTTAGAGCTCTGAACTGTATTTTGTCTAGTTTTTCCAAAACACTTTTGGCTGTTGCTCCATACACCATACACCCATAATCAATACATGATTGTATTAAGGCCCTGTAAATATCCAGTAGTGATTGTTTATCTGCTCCTCACTCATAACCAGAAACTGATCTCATGACATTCAGTACAACATTTTGTTGAGAGAGCGCTCTCTACAGGTGTCCCTAAATAATCTTCCCTCACTCCCCAGGGTCCTAAAGGCATCCCAGTTACTCTTGTATACTGAATTATGCACTCTTATGGTTCCCACTGTACACACAGGACTGAAAGTGCCTTTCCCCCTCTAACACACAATCACAATCAAAAGTGGACCCCCTCTCTACTGAAGAAATAGTTTCTAGGAAAAGCCTTGGTACTGTGTTCTGTGAATTTTCCAGAGCAACAGGGATTCTGTTTCTGGATAGACATGTTGCTGTTATATTTATGAAATGTAATTTTTCACAGCTGTGAGCACAATGGTGAAATTTGGACAAACAACATGTTCAATATTAATAAACTTTGAATAAACAAGCAAACAGCGCTCTGTGCAGCAGCAGAGGAGGGGCTTCAGAGTCCAGCATGTCGTCTGCAGCAGGCAGACCATGACGCATTGACTGCAGTTGACTTTTGCTGCTGGATCCAGGATATAACCTGCTAACGCTACATGGATAATGCTACAACCAAACTTTACTTCACTTCCCTGGAGTCAACAAGCACGAGCGGATAGCTTATAGGAACAGTGCCACTCTGCCATTGCAAGTTTTTGCCATACTAACTTTACCACCTGCTATTACCTCCGCTCATCAAATCCATGCTCTACTTTATAACCATTAATACCTCCACTAAGGGTATTTCACTGATGTTGCAACCAGTACCACTTACTTGGGTGTGTTCTTCCCCCGTGAGTGAGACCGTGGCCCAATTCCAAACCACCCCCTACACCTTCTCCCTGCCCACTTCTGCTTTGTTTGCGCGTTCGCATGGAGCGTACGCCATATTAAGTGCTATTCCAAACCTATTCACAGGGAGTGGAAGTGGGTTATAAAACCCTCCAACAGCGAGTCTGCATCGATGCCAACTTAACCAGCTGCCCTTACTAACGACGTGCAACTCCGTTTTGTGTTCGTCATGGAACATGATCCAATGTAAGTTCCGTGCGACTACCGGTACAAACATTTACTATTAAACTGCTCAAACTGATAGACATTTAATTTATTCTACTTTATTGTCATACAGACATCAACAACATAAAGTAAATAGATTTTATTTTATACCCTTGTCCAGTTTAGAAAATGGTAGACATGTTCATTAGATTGTAAAAATTAAAAATTATTATTTTCTTTTAATTATTGGTAATTGTGTTATTCTCCTTCTGCAGTTGCTAAACAATACATATATGCTGTATATATATATATATTTATATATATATATACATATATATACATATTATGTCTACTGCAGGTTTAACTTTGTTCACCAACCCTCAGGTAGCTTTAACTATAGGGACCAATGTGGGTATGAAAACCCAGTGTCATACTGTATCAAAGCATGCAATCCACTTGTCCGTCCATATGGGGGTAGGCTCTGCCAATGTTATACTTTGATGATTCATTAGTATGAGTAGTATGTATCCATGATGGGTGTGCGGATTAATAATATTGAAATATTTATTAAAACCATAATATAATTATATAAACTATTTAGTTTTGATAATAGGCTAATAACAGTATTCTAATAATATTAGTTTTCTCCATTCTTTTATTTAGAACAAGCAGTTATATTTATTCACTAATCTTTATTACAACTCCTGTTTTTATTTATGTATATTTGAATTAGTTTATAATTTGTATTACAGAAAAATACAATTTCAGTTAAGACATGAACACATTGTTGTTGCTAAGGAGCTAAAAGAGAGCCACCATTGGTCATAGACTACATAATGTAATGACTGGAATGATAAGTCCGATAAGTCCTTCTTCTGCAAACCTGTGAGGTAAGAGGGGGTAGAATGATTAGAGTGTCTGACTCACTGGAAAATAGTTTTGGCTCCTCTTGTCACACAGGCCTAGTCTGCAGTGAATGAAGACATATGGGTTGCCACCAGTGGGCAACCTCTTGTTCTGAAGAGTGAAGCCAATGCTGAAGTGCCTTAAACTGGCAATCTTTTCTAACAGCCAGCAGGGGGCGACTCCTCTGGTTACTAAAATAAGTCTGACTGTATAGAAGTCTATGAGAAAATGAGCCTGCTTCTGACTTGATTTATAACCTCAGTAAAGACTGTAAACATGAGTTTATGGTCTCAATCGCTAGTTTCAAGTCTTCTTCAATACAGCATGATGTTCATTTAGTAAATGATGGTCCCATTTAGAGTCAAATAGAACATAAAGCAGGGGATGCTTTAGGGCGTGGCTACATTGTGATTGACAGGTTGCTACCACGGTATAGTCCAGTTTGGGTGTTGTCCGTGTTTTCGTCTTACAACTTTAACTCTTTCACAGCATGTTTTCTGTTCATCAGAGTTCATTGTAACATCTAAGTCATCTAAAAATGTCTTGTTCAGCATGCTTAGCCCCACTGTGTCACTACTGGTTGCAAAAAAACAAGATTGTGACTGCCAAAATGCTTAACTCAGCTTTAAATAAAAGTAAACACTCCCAATATTAATTCTGATAACAGAAGTGAAAGAGAAAACATAAGACAAAACAGCTTTTTGTGGGAATCATGAAAAACTTTATTGTCCTCCAGGCAATCGAAATTAGAAATTACTTTGACGTGGTTCACAAAACATACACATAGTGTTGACATGTTGTCCCATACAATGTGATCATGGTCCTGAGCCACATAAAGAAATTAACTGAAAAAATAAATGAAATCACCAAACACAGACCAACTAAGTCAGAAATGATCATTTCCTATTTAGAGCGGCTTTAAATATGATGAGTTGGGCAAAAAAGCATTTTTACATAGAAAATCAGTGAAGAAATTAAAGAGATTTGTCTGGGACATGTGGCTATGGGAACGTTTAAATCAACAGGGTTATATATCCATATTGCTCCACAGTTAACCGTATCCTGTGTCTAATAAACTTTCAAATAAAAAATAGAAGTATTTTGAACAAGCATAATTGCACATACCCACTCATTAAAAATATCAGAATTTGTATTAATACGAATATTTGTATTATTTCCATTTTATTACAAAAAAGTACAAAGGTAAAATATGAGGGATTATACTAAAGAGTTAGAATACTGAACCATTACAGTATATCATACAACATTTTAAGAAAATAACATAACACTCATTTTGCAGTGTTTATTAGCTCCCTCCATTAATATGTCAGTTCTCCCCTAAAGATTAAGATGAGAGAAAAGGGAAACATGGTTATAACTTCCATACAGCTGACAGTGCTGAGATATCTGCTCTGATACCAGATTGTATTTAGTGGAAGTTGATTGGTCCAATGGTAGCAAAATCTTCTTTGTCTGTGTCAGCAGAGCGATAAGTCCTTCTTCTGCAAATCTGTGAGGTGAGAGGGAGTGTAATGATTAGACAACTATACTCAGTGTTTGGATATAAAGCATTGATTGCCTATTGGTTATTTTGATTGAGTGAGAGGATGAGTGTCTGACTCACTGGAACACAGTTATGGCTCCTCTTGTCACATAGGCGTAGTCTGCAGTGAATGAAGACGCTTGGGTTGTCACCATGGAGAGGGAAGAGCAGGGCAGAGAAACGAGCACGGTAGGACAGGCCGTTCTCAACCACTGACACACGATGAGAGTCAGTAGAGCACCTGTCAGAGATGTCAGATCAAACCATTAGGACCATTACACATCACAACAGATTTTACATTTTCCACTCCAGTCCATCTAAATTAGGAGAGACACATACCTGGAATGAATGAGAAAGTATTGAACGGGGTCATCAGGGTTTGAGGAGTTAGTGGTATAGCACTCCTCCAGAACGACTGCAAAGCTTGGATCACTCAGAGGCACAGACACTTGCACATGCAGGGCAGAGCCCACTGGCAGAGAGAGCGGACCCGCTGGGTAGCTGTATGAATAGTTGGAGTCCCGGAAAAGATTCATGTAGGCTCTGGCTTTGGTACCTGATCCCGTGAGGCCACCCTTAAGGCTGTTAAGAAAGAAAGAAAATTAGAGATGTATTTCACCCCTGCAATAGCAATTATATTATCCAGGGATTTAGGCCCACATCTTTGAAGTGTGTTGTATACAGTCAACGAATGAAATAAAAGACTCACATCTGAGGTTTGATTACAGCATTCAGGCTGGTTTCGGTTTCCAAGGGATAGGCACAAGAGAACGGAATAATCGAAGGTAGACTGAAGGAACCGTTACTTAGAGGGTAGAAAAACAAGCTGTTGCTGTAGATGGCATGGGTGGTGTTGGTCTGAAAGAAAAAAGGATCAATGAATGACCAGTCATGTGTATAATCTATCAATCTCACTGCAGGTAAGTAGGTGAAAACAGTTTTTGTATTGAAATCAATAAACTTTGGAATTAGGGTAACACTTTACAATAAGGTGCACAAAAGGAACAAATGAGGAACGAAGGAGGAGCTAACTGCTCAATACCATTTGTTAACGGGAAGTTGTTGAACAACTCCTGATTCAATTTTATAGAGTAGCTTATGATTATTTAATTGAGAAATGGCTGTTAGATATCATGTTACTGAACTAATATGTAATTAATTGTTGGTGGGTATCTGTGAATCCTTATAATGGCCCTTTACTTAATGCATAGTTCTTGATTACCTCTGAATGATGCGCTAAATGGCACATAAACTTTAACAAAACATTACTTCATTCTTACCCACGTATTAGTTTCTATTTTGTGTCTTCTCAAGTTTTTTGTGTTGTTATTAAGCACTGAATCATCACTTCATGATTACCTGTCACATTACTCACCAAGTTTGTGCCTATCCTTAAGTAAAATGGTCCACACTGAGTTGTACTCTGTAACAAACTTTTGAGTACTGGGACATGAAATCATGAAGTAATGATTCAGTGCTGAGTAACAACTCAATATGATGCACCACTATAGCAGACACAAACCTGGTAAATAATGAACACAAACACATGCTTCCAAACACACGGTTGGTGCTTCCGTTGTTAGCTAGCTTAAAGTTAACGTCTGTACAGCTGGTACATTGACTGTTTAAGTCAGTCAAATTTATGTGATTGACGCAAGGTGAACATTTCCCTTACTTTCTTGCTGAACATACCTTTAGTCTCACCAGACAATATAAAGATACATTTACAGAGCAGTAAAGAATAATACCAGTACAAGAGAACAGAAAATTAATGAATACAATAGACTTATAGACAAATAATTAGGTGGTAAGTAAGTAGTTAATCTCACCGTCATTACAGTTCCACAGAAGCCAGTCCTACGTAGCACTTGGTACCACACAATATTATCACGCACTGTGTAGCTGGTACAGTATGGGGTCGCCAGGTGACCAGAGAATGCATTCAAACCAGCCGACAGCAGATTTTGCAGTGGGACACCAACTTCAATCTTATAAAGGGAGCAAACAAGCTGAGAGGCCTGGATTAGTGGTTGTTGGCCTGAAACAACAAAGAAAAGAAAGAAGTGTAAGTGGGAGAGATTGTTGTCTCACTGGATTGTTGTCATTGTAGTAGATGTGGTTTTAGCAGTCGTGGATCTACCATATGTGGTTGTAGTAGTTAAGGATGTACCATGCGTGGTTGTAGAAGTTGTGGTTGGATAAGTTGTGGTCGTAGCAGTTGAGGGTGGAGTATATGGGGTTGGAGTAGTTGTGGTTGAAACAGTTGAGGGTGGAGTAGTGGTTCTGGCAGCTGAGGGTAGAATAGTCGTGGTGGGAGAAGTTGTGGTTGTAGCAGTTGAGGGTGGAGTAGTTGTGGTTGGAGTAGTTGTGGTTGATGTAGTTGAGGGTGGAGTAGTTGTGGTAGGAGTAGTTGTGGTTGAAGTAATCCTGGGAATTCCTGTTTGAAGGGAAAGCAAAATCTCTGTCAACCCACATGACAACTGCAGGTTGCAATTACAACACTATTGAACAAAAGCCCCACTTCTTCAATGTAACTGGACTTGATCATTTAATTCTTTGGCACCTTTATTTTTAATTGCCTCAATAGTAGATTTGCTTATTGTGGTGGAAGAGGATGATCATTCTGTATGATACAAATCAGTGTTTATAAACGTTTGTTTTAAATGCAAATATGGCTTGTTTTAAATAAAGATTTCCATTCTTTATGATATCCAGTTAGTTCTAGGATGTATGGTGCCTTCTCTAATTATATGTGAACAATACCAACTGCAGTGCGCTTACTGTATGCATAAACTTACCTTCACAAATGACACCAGCATCCTCAGCATGATGACAGTAGTGGTACCCTAATCCCCGATGGGTACAGTTTGTTAGTGATGCTTCATTCCCTGTACAGTGAAGGTCAGCTAACCAAATTGGTCCAGTGCCCTGTCCAAAATATGCATTTCCTAGAGCTGACAGAGCTCTGCCACAGCCCAGCTGTCGACAAACCACATGAGCATCATTCAAATCCCAGTAGTTGTCACAAACCGTCCCCCAATTGTAGTGGCGGTAGATCTCCACTCTGCCAGAACAGCTGCTGTTAGAGTTGACCAGTCTCACTGCAGGATATGGTGCAGTGTATGGATGAATTGTGACTGGAGTCGTGGTTGGAGTAGTTGTGGTCTGAGTAGTTGTGGTTGGAGTAGTTGTGGTTGGAGTAGTTGTGGTCTGAGTAGTTGTGGTTGGAGTAGTCGTGGTTGGAGTAGTTGTGGTTGAAGTAGTCGTGGTTGGAGTAGTTGTGGTTGGAGTAGTTGTTGTTGGAGTAGTTGTGGTAGGAGTAGTTGTGGTTGGAGTAGTCGTGGTTGGAGTAGTTGTGGTTGGAGTAGTTGTGGTTGGAGTAGTTGTGGTTGGAGTAGTTGTTGTTGGAGTAGTTGTGGGAATTCCTGTTTGAACGGAAAGCAAAATCTCTGTCAACCCACATGACAAATTACAACACTAAAGAACAAAAGCCCAATTTCTTCAATGTAACTGGACTTGATCATTTAATTCTTCGGCACCTTTATTTTTCATTGCCTCAATAGCAGATTTACTTATTGTGGTGGAAGAGCATGCTCATTCTTTATGATACAAATTAGAGTTTCAAAACGTATGTTTTAATTATAAATGTGGCTTGTTGTAAATAAAGATTTCCATTCTTTATGATATCCAGTTAGTTCTAGGATGTGTGGTGCCTTCTCTAATTATATGTGAACAATACCAACTGCAGTGTGCTTACTGTATGCATAAACTTACCTTCACAAATGACACCAGCATCCTCAGCATGATGACAGTAGTGGTTCGCAAATCCCGGATGTTGACAGTGTGTTAATGATGCCTCATTCCCTGTACAGTGAAGGTCAGCTAACCAAATTGGTCCAGTGCCCTGTCCAAAATATGCGTTTCCTAGAGCTGACAGAGCTCTGCCACAGCCCAGCTGTTGACAAACCACATGAGCATCATTCAAATCCCAGTAGTTGTCACAAACCGTCCCCCAACGATAGTGGTGGTAAATCTCCACTCTGCCAGAACAGCTGCTGTTAGAGTTGACCAGTCTCACTGCAGGATATGGTGCAGTGTATGGATGAGTTTCGATTGGAGTCGTGGTTGGAGTAGTTGTTGTTGGAGTAGTTGTGGTTTGAGTAGTTGTTGTTGGAGTAGTTGTGGTAGGAGTAGTTGTGGTTGGAGTAGTCGTGGTTGGAGTAGTTGTGGTTGGAGTAGTTGTTGTTGGAGTAGTTGTGGTAGGAGTAGTTGTGGTTGGAGTAGTCGTTGTTGGAGTAGTTGTAGTTGGAGTAGTTGTGGTTGGAGTAGTTGTGGTAGGAGTAGTTGTGGTTGGAGTAGTCGTGGTTGAAGTAGTTGTGGTTGGAGTAGTTGTGGTAGGAGTAGTTGTGGTTGGAATAGTCGTGGTTGGAGTAGTTGTGGTTGGAGTAGTTGTTGTTGGAGTAGTTGTGGTAGGAGTAGTTGTGGTTGGAGTAGTCGTTGTTGGAGTAGTTGTAGTTGGAGTAGTTGTGGTTGGAGTAGTTGTGGAAGGAGTAGTTGTGGTTGGAGTAGTCGTGGTTGAAGTAGTTGTGGTTGGAGTAGTTGTTGTTGGAGTAGTTGTGGTAGGAGTAGTTGTGGTTGAAGTAGTCGTGGGAATTCCTGTTTGAACGGAAAGCAAAATCTCTGTCAACCCACATGACAAATTACAACACTAAAGAACAAAAGCCCAATTTCTTCAATGTAACTGGACTTGATCATTTAATTCTTCGGCACCTTTATTTTTCATTGCCTCAATAGCAGATTTACTTATTGTGGTGGAAGAGCATGCTCATTCTTTATGATACAAATTAGAGTTTCAAAACGTATGTTTTAATTATAAATGTGGCTTGTTGTAAATAAAGATTTCCATTCTTTATGATATCCAGTTAGTTCTAGGATGTATGGTGCCTTCTCTAATTATATGTGAACAATACCAACTGCAGTGTGCTTACTGTATGCATAAACTTACCTTCACAAATGACACCAGCATCCTCAGCATGATGACAGTAGTGGTACCCTAATCCCCGATGGGTACAGTTTGTTAGTGATGCTTCATTCCCTGTACAGTGAAGGTCAGCTAACCAAATTGGTCCAGTGCCATGTCCAAAATATGCATTTCCTAGAGCTGACAGAGCTCTGCCACAGCCCAGCTGTCGACAAACCACATGAGCATCATTCAAATCCCAATAGTTGTCACAAACCGTCCCCCAATTGTAGTGGCGGTAGATCTCCACTCTGCCAGAACAGCTGCTGTTAGAGTTGACCAGTCTCACTGCAGGATATGGTGCAGTGTATGGATGAATTGCGACTGGAGTCGTGGTTGGAGTAGTTGTTGTTGGAGTAGTTGTGGTTTGAGTAGTTGTTGTTGGAGTAGTTGTGGTAGGAGTAGTTGTGGTTGGAGTAGTTGTGGTTGGAGTAGTTGTGGTTGGAGTAGTTGTGGTTGGAGTAGTCGTGGTTGGAGTAGTTGTGGTTGGAGTAGTTGTTGTTGGAGTAGTTGTGGTAGGAGTAGTTGTGGTTGAAGTAGTCGTGGGAATTCCTGTTTGAACGGAAAGCAAAATCTCTGTCAACCCACATGACAAATTACAACACTGAAGAACAAAAGCCCAATTTCTTCAATGTAACTGGACTTGATCATTTAATTCTTCGGCACCTTTATTTTTAATTGCTTCAATAGCAGATTTACTTATTGTGGTGGAAGAGGATGCTCATTCTTTATGATACAAATTTGAGTTTCGAAAGGTATGTTTTAATTATAAATGTGGCTTGCTGTAAATAAAGATATCCATTCTTTATGGTATCCAGTTAGTTCTAGGATGTGTGGTGCCTTCTCTAATTATATGTGAACAATACCAACTGCAGTGTGCTTACTGTATGCATAAACTTACCTTCACAAATGACACCAGCATCCTCAGCATGATGACAGTAGTGGTACCCTAATCCCCGATGGGTACAGTTTGTTAGTGATGCTTCATTCCCTGTACAGTGAAGGTCAGCTAACCAAATTGGTCCAGTGCCCTGTCCAAAATATGCATTTCCTAGAGCTGACAGAGCTCTGCCACAGCCCAGCTGTCGACAAACCACATGAGCATCATTCAAATCCCAATAGTTGTCACAAACCGTCCCCCAATTGTAGTGGCGGTAGATCTCCACTCTGCCAGAACAGCTGCTGTTAGAGTTGACCAGTCTCACTGCAGGATATGGTGCAGTGTATGGATGAATTGCGACTGGAGTCGTGGTTGGAGTAGTTGTTGTTGGAGTAGTTGTGGTTTGAGTAGTTGTTGTTGGAGTAGTTGTGGTAGGAGTAGTTGTGGTTGGAGTAGTCGTGGTTGGAGTAGTTGTGGTTGGAGTAGTTGTTGTTGGAGTAGTTGTGGTAGGAGTAGTTGTGGTTGGAGTAGTCGTTGTTGGAGTAGTTGTAGTTGGAGTAGTTGTTGTTGGAGTAGTTGTGGTAGGAGTAGTTGTGGTTGGAGTAGTCGTGGTTGGAGTAGTTGTGGTTGGAGTAGTTGTTGTTGGAGTAGTTGTGGTAGGAGTAGTTGTGGTTGAAGTAGTCGTGGGAATTCCTGTTTGAACGGAAAGCAAAATCTCTGTCAACCCACATGACAAATTACAACACTAAAGAACAAAAGCCCAATTTCTTCAATGTAACTGGACTTGATCATTTAATTCTTCGGCACCTTTATTTTTAATTGCCTCAATAGCAGATTTACTTATTGTGGTGGAAGAGGATGCTCATTTTTATGATACAAATTTGAGTTTCGAAACGTATGTTTTAATTAAAAATGTGGCATGTTGTAAATAAAGATGTCCATTCTTTATGGTATCCAGTTAGTTCTAGGATGTGTGGTGCCTTCTCTAATTATATGTGAACAATACCAACTGCAGTGTGCTTACTGTATGCATAAACTTACCTTCACAAATGACACCAGCATCCTCAGCATGATGACAGTAGTGGTTCGCAAATCCCGGATGTTGACAGTGTGTTAATGATGCCTCATTCCCTGTACAGTGAAGGTCAGCTAACCAAATTGGTCCAGTGCCCTGTCCAAAATATGCGTTTCCTAGAGCTGACAGAGCTCTGCCACAGCCCAGCTGTTGACAAACCACATGAGCATCATTCAAATCCCAGTAGTTGTCACAAACCGTCCCCCAACGATAGTGGTGGTAAATCTCCACTCTGCCAGAACAGCTGCTGTTAGAGTTGACCAGTCTCACTGCAGGATATGGTGCAGTGTATGGATGAGTTTCGATTGGAGTCGTGGTTGGAGTAGTTGTTGTTGGAGTAGTTGTGGTTTGAGTAGTTGTTGTTGGAGTAGTTGTGGTAGGAGTAGTTGTGGTTGGAGTAGTCGTGGTTGGAGTAGTTGTGGTTGGAGTAGTTGTTGTTGGAGTAGTTGTGGTTGAAGTAGTCGTGGGAATTCCTTTTTGAACGGAAAGCAAAATCTCTGTCAACCCACATGACAAATTACAACACTAAAGAACAAAAGCCCAATTTCTTCAATGTAACTGGACTTGATCATTTAATTCTTCGGCACCTTTATTTTTAATTGCCTCAATAGCAGATTTACTTATTGTGGTGGAAGAGGATGCTCATTTTTATGATACAAATTTGAGTTTCGAAACGTATGTTTTAATTATAAATGTGGCATGTTGTAAATAAAGATGTCCATTCTTTATGGTATCCAGTTAGTTCTAGGATGTGTGGTGCCTTCTCTAATTATATGTGAACAATACCAACTGCAGTGTGCTTACTGTATGCATAAACTTACCTTCACAAATGACACCAGCATCCTCAGCATGATGACAGTAGTGGTTCGCAAATCCCGGATGTTGACAGTGTGTTAATGATGCCTCATTCCCTGTACAGTGAAGGTCAGCTAACCAAATTGGTCCAGTGCCCTGTCCAAAATATGCGTTTCCTAGAGCTGACAGAGCTCTGCCACAGCCCAGCTGTTGACAAACCACATGAGCATCATTCAAATCCCAGTAGTTGTCACAAACCGTCCCCCAACGATAGTGGTGGTAAATCTCCACTCTGCCAGAACAGCTGCTGTTAGAGTTGACCAGTCTCACTGCAGGATATGGTGCAGTGTATGGATGAGTTTCGATTGGAGTCGTGGTTGGAGTAGTTGTTGTTGGAGTAGTTGTGGTTTGAGTAGTTGTTGTTGGAGTAGTCGTTGTTGGAGTAGTTGTAGTTGGAGTAGTTGTGGTTGGAGTAGTTGTGGTTTGAGTAGTTGTTGTTGGAGTAGTTGTGGTAGGAGTAGTTGTGGTTGGAATAGTCGTGGTTGGAGTAGTTGTGGTTGGAGTAGTTGTTGTTGGAGTAGTTGTGGTAGGAGTAGTTGTGGTTGGAGTAGTCGTTGTTGGAGTAGTTGTAGTTGGAGTAGTTGTGGTTGGAGTAGTTGTGGAAGGAGTAGTTGTGGTTGGAGTAGTCGTGGTTGAAGTAGTTGTGGTTGGAGTAGTTGTTGTTGGAGTAGTTGTGGTAGGAGTAGTCGTGGGAATTCCTGTTTGAACGGAAAGCAAAATCTCTGTCAACCCACATGACAAATTACAACACTAAAGAACAAAAGCCCAATTTCTTCAATGTAACTGGACTTGATCATTTAATTCTTCGGCACCTTTATTTTTCATTGCCTCAATAGCAGATTTACTTATTGTGGTGGAAGAGCATGCTCATTCTTTATGATACAAATTAGAGTTTCAAAACGTATGTTTTAATTATAAATGTGGCTTGTTGTAAATAAAGATTTCCATTCTTTATGATATCCAGTTAGTTCTAGGATGTATGGTGCCTTCTCTAATTATATGTGAACAATACCAACTGCAGTGTGCTTACTGTATGCATAAACTTACCTTCACAAATGACACCAGCATCCTCAGCATGATGACAGTAGTGGTACCCTAATCCCCGATGGGTACAGTTTGTTAGTGATGCTTCATTCCCTGTACAGTGAAGGTCAGCTAACCAAATTGGTCCAGTGCCATGTCCAAAATATGCATTTCCTAGAGCTGACAGAGCTCTGCCACAGCCCAGCTGTCGACAAACCACATGAGCATCATTCAAATCCCAATAGTTGTCACAAACCGTCCCCCAATTGTAGTGGCGGTAGATCTCCACTCTGCCAGAACAGCTGCTGTTAGAGTTGACCAGTCTCACTGCAGGATATGGTGCAGTGTATGGATGAATTGCGACTGGAGTCGTGGTTGGAGTAGTTGTTGTTGGAGTAGTTGTGGTTTGAGTAGTTGTTGTTGGAGTAGTTGTGGTAGGAGTAGTTGTGGTTGGAGTAGTTGTGGTTGGAGTAGTTGTGGTTGGAGTAGTTGTTGTTGGAGTAGTTGTGGTAGGAGTAGTTGTGGTTGGAGTAGTCGTTGTTGGAGTAGTTGTAGTTGGAGTAGTTGTTGTTGGAGTAGTTGTGGTAGGAGTAGTTGTGGTTGGAGTAGTCGTGGTTGGAGTAGTTGTGGTTGGAGTAGTTGTTGTTGGAGTAGTTGTGGTAGGAGTAGTTGTGGTTGAAGTAGTCGTGGGAATTCCTGTTTGAACGGAAAGCAAAATCTCTGTCAACCCACATGACAAATTACAACACTGAAGAACAAAAGCCCAATTTCTTCGATGTAACTGGACTTGATCATTTAATTCTTCGGCACCTTTATTTTTAATTGCTTCAATAGCAGATTTACTTATTGTGGTGGAAGAGGATGCTCATTCTTTATGATACAAATTTGAGTTTCGAAAGGTATGTTTTAATTATAAATGTGGCTTGCTGTAAATAAAGATGTCCATTCTTTATGGTATCCAGTTAGTTCTAGGATGTGTGGTGCCTTCTCTAATTATATGTGAACAATACCAACTGCAGTGTGCTTACTGTATGCATAAACTTACCTTCACAAATGACACCAGCATCCTCAGCATGATGACAGTAGTGGTACCCTAATCCCCGATGGGTACAGTTTGTTAGTGATGCTTCATTCCCTGTACAGTGAAGGTCAGCTAACCAAATTGGTCCAGTGCCCTGTCCAAAATATGCATTTCCTAGAGCTGACAGAGCTCTGCCACAGCCCAGCTGTCGACAAACCACATGAGCATCATTCAAATCCCAATAGTTGTCACAAACCGTCCCCCAATTGTAGTGGCGGTAGATCTCCACTCTGCCAGAACAGCTGCTGTTAGAGTTGACCAGTCTCACTGCAGGATATGGTGCAGTGTATGGATGAATTGCGACTGGAGTCGTGGTTGGAGTAGTTGTTGTTGGAGTAGTTGTGGTTTGAGTAGTTGTTGTTGGAGTAGTTGTGGTAGGAGTAGTTGTGGTTGGAGTAGTCGTGGTTGGAGTAGTTGTGGTTGGAGTAGTTGTTGTTGGAGTAGTTGTGGTAGGAGTAGTTGTGGTTGGAGTAGTCGTTGTTGGAGTAGTTGTAGTTGGAGTAGTTGTTGTTGGAGTAGTTGTGGTAGGAGTAGTTGTGGTTGGAGTAGTCGTGGTTGGAGTAGTTGTGGTTGGAGTAGTTGTTGTTGGAGTAGTTGTGGTAGGAGTAGTTGTGGTTGAAGTAGTCGTGGGAATTCCTGTTTGAACGGAAAGCAAAATCTCTGTCAACCCACATGACAAATTACAACACTAAAGAACAAAAGCCCAATTTCTTCAATGTAACTGGACTTGATCATTTAATTCTTCGGCACCTTTATTTTTAATTGCTTCAATAGCAGATTTACTTATTGTGGTGGAAGAGGATGCTCATTCTTTATGATACAAATTTGAGTTTCGAAAGGTATGTTTTAATTATAAATGTGGCTTGCTGTAAATAAAGATGTCCATTCTTTATGGTATCCAGTTAGTTCTAGGATGTGTGGTGCCTTCTCTAATTATATGTGAACAATACCAACTGCAGTGTGCTTACTGTATGCATAAACTTACCTTCACAAATGACACCAGCATCCTCAGCATGATGACAGTAGTGGTTCGCAAATCCCGGATGTTGACAGTGTGTTAATGATGCCTCATTCCCTGTACAGTGAAGGTCAGCTAACCAAATTGGTCCAGTGCCCTGTCCAAAATATGCGTTTCCTAGAGCTGACAGAGCTCTGCCACAGCCCAGCTGTTGACAAACCACATGAGCATCATTCAAATCCCAGTAGTTGTCACAAACCGTCCCCCAACGATAGTGGTGGTAAATCTCCACTCTGCCAGAACAGCTGCTGTTAGAGTTGACCAGTCTCACTGCAGGATATGGTGCAGTGTATGGATGAGTTGCGATTGGAGTCGTGGTTGGAGTAGTTGTTGTTGGAGTAGTTGTGGTTTGAGTAGTTGTTGTTGGAGTAGTTGTGGTAGGAGTAGTTGTGGTTGGAGTAGTCGTGGTTGGAGTAGTTGTGGTTGGAGTAGTTGTTGTTGGAGTAGTTGTGGTAGGAGTAGTTGTGGTTGGAGTAGTCGTTGTTGGAGTAGTTGTGGTTGGAGTAGTTGTGGTAGGAGTAGTTGTGGTTGGAGTAGTCGTTGTTGGAGTAGTTGTGGTTGGAGTAGTTGTGGTAGGAGTAGTTGTGGTTGGAGTAGTCGTGGTTGGAGTAGTTGTAGTTGGAGTAGTTGTGGTTGGAGTAGTTGTGGTAGGAGTAGTTGTGGTTGGATTAGTCGTGGTTGGAGTAGTTGTGGTTGGAGTAGTTGTTGTTGGAGTAGTTGTGGTAGGAGTAGTTGTGGTTGAAGTAGTCGTGGGAATTCCTGTTTGAACGGAAAGCAAAATCTCTGTCAACCCACATGACAAATTACAACACTAAAGAACAAAAGCCCAATTTCTTCAATGTAACTGGACTTGATCATTTAATTCTTCGGCACCTTTATTTTTAATTGCCTCAATAGCAGATTTACTTATTGTTGTGGAAGAGGATGCTAATTTTTTATGATACAAATTTGAGTTTCGAAACATATGTTTTAATTATAAATGTGGCTTGTTGTAAATAAAGATGTCCATTCTTTATGGTATCCAGTTAGTTCTATGATGTGTGGTGCCTTCTCTAATTATATGTGAACAATACCAACTGCAGTGTGCTTACTGTATGCATAAACTTACCTTCACAAATGACACCAGCATCCTCAGCATGATGACAGTAGTGGTACCCTAATCCCCGATGGGTACAGTTTGTTAGTGATGCTTCATTCCCTGTACAGTGAAGGTCAGCTAACCAAATTGGTCCAGTGCCCTGTCCAAAATATGCATTTCCTAGAGCTGACAGAGCTCTGCCACAGCCCAGCTGTCGACAAACCACATGAGCATCATTCAAATCCCAATAGTTGTCACAAACCGTCCCCCAATTGTAGTGGCGGTAGATCTCCACTCTGCCAGAACAGCTGCTGTTAGAGTTGACCAGTCTCACTGCAGGATATGGTGCAGTGTATGGATGAATTGCGACTGGAGTCGTGGTTGGACTAGTTGTTGTTGGAGTAGTTGTGGTTTGAGTAGTTGTTGTTGGAGTAGTTGTGGTTGGAGTAGTCGTTGTTGGAGTAGTTGTAGTTGGAGTAGTTGTTGTTGGAGTAGTTGTGGTAGGAGTAGTTGTGGTTGGAGTAGTCGTGGTTGGAGTAGTTGTGGTTGGAGTAGTTGTTGTTGGAGTAGTTGTGGTAGGAGTAGTTGTGGTTGGAGTAGTCGTGGTTTGAGTAGTTGTGGTTGGAGTAGTTGTGGTTGAAGTAGTCGTGGGAATTCCTGTTTGAACAGAAAGCAAAATCTCTGTCAACCCACATGACAAATTACAACACTATAGAACAAAATCCCCATTTCTTCAATGTAACTGGACTTGATCATTTAATTCTTTGGCACCTTTATTTTTATTTGCCTCAATAGCAGATTTGCTTATTGTGGTGGAAGAGGATGCTCATTCTGTATGATACATATTAGAGTTTCGAAACGTATGTTTTAATTGTAAATGTGGCTTGTTGTAAATAAAGATGTCCATTCTTCATGGTATCCAGTTAGTGCTATTATATTAGGTGCCTTCTCTAATTATATGTGAAAACCAACTGCAGTATGCTTACTGTATGCATAAATTTACCTTCACAAAAGACACCAGCATCCTCAGTATGATGACAGTAGTGGTTCCCATATCCCGGGTGTTGACAGTGTGTTAGTGATGCCTCATTCCCTGTACAGTGAAGGTCAGCTAACCAAATTGGTCCAGTGCCCTGTCCAAAAGCTGCGTTTCCTAGAGCTAACAGAGCTCTACCACAGCCCAGCTGTTGACAAACCACATGAGCATCATTCAAATTCCAGTAGTTGTCACAAACCGTCCCCCAACGGTAGTGGTGGTAAATCTCCACTCTGCCAGAACACCTGCTGTTAGAGTTGACCAGTCTCACTGCAGGATATGGTGCAGTGTATGGATGAGTTGTGATTGTAGTCGTGGTTTGAGTAGTAGTGGTTGGAGTAGTTGTGGTTGGAGTAGTCTTGGTTGAAGTAATCTTGTGAATTCCTGTTTGAAGGCAGAACAAAATCTCTGTCAACCCACATGACAACTGCAGGTTGCAATTACAACACTATTGAACAAAAGCCCCATTTCTACAATGTAACTGGACTTGATCATTTAATTCTTTGGCACCTTTATTTTTTATTGCCTCAATAGTATATTTTCTTATTGTGGTGTAGGAGGATGCTCATTCTGTATGATACAAATTAGAGTTTGGAAACATATGTTTTAATTGTAAATGTGGCTTGTTGTAAATAAAGATGTCCATTCTTTATGGTATCCAGCTAGTGCTATTATATTAGGTGCCTTCTCTTATTATATGTGAAGACCAACTGCAGTGTGCTTACTGTATGAATAAACTTACCTTCACAAATGACACCAGCATCCTCAGCATGATGACAGTAGTGCTCCCCAAATCCCGGATGTTGACAATGTGTTAGTGATGCCTCATTCCCTGTACAGTGAAGGTCAGCTAACCAAATTGGTCCAGTGCCCTGTCCAAAAGCTGCGTTTCCTAGAGCTGACAGAGCTCTGCCACAGCCCAGCTGTCGACAAACCACATGAGCATCATTCAAATTCCAGTAGTTGTCACACACCGTCCCCCAATGGCCATGTTGGAGGACCTCCACTCTGCCAGAGCAGGGGGTGTTAGAGTTGACCAGTCTCACTGGAAGAATTTCTGGTTGAAGGGAAAGCAAAATTTCTTTCAACCCACACAGCAACTGCAGGTTTCAATTACAACAGTATTGAGTAAAAGCCCCATTTTTTCAATGTAACTGTACTGGATCATTTAATCCTTTTGATATAATGTGCTTTCTCTATTTATATGTGAACAATACCAACAGTGCACTTACTCTGTGCATAAACTTACCTTCACAAATGACACTCGCATCCTCAAAATGAAGACAGTTGTGATTCCCTAATCCCAGATGTGGACAGTCTGTTAGTGATGACTCATTCCCTGTACAGTGAAGGTCATCTAACCAAATTTGTCCAGTGCCCTGTCCAAAATATGCATTTCCTGGTGCTGCCAGAACCCTGCCACAGCCCATTTGTCGACAAACCACCTGAGCGTCATTCAAATTCCAAAGGTCGTCACACACCGTCCCCCAACGGTCAAGGTGGAAGATCTCCACTCTGCCAGAGCAGCGGTGTTTACAGTCGGCTAGTCTCACTTGAGGACTTAGTGGTGCTGTGGCTGTGGCAGGTGTGGTTGAAGCAATTTTGGTTGAATCAGTTGTGGTTTGAGCAGCTGTGGTTGGAGTAGCTGTGGTTGGAGCAGGTGTGGGTGGAGCAGTTGTGGTTGGAGAAGGTGAAAAAATAAAGACACTTTATCCCAATGTGATAAATCAGATAATGCACTTAATCAGGGATAATGTGTGTTTAGGCAAGAACATCTAGAAAGGGAACACATATTTTTTTGCCGTGCTCGGAATTGGAACTTACATGGTTGCCGTAACCACGTAGGAAAACAACATTCCTCCCAAAGACACGCACCACAACGCAATTACAAATGTCCGTATCTGTAGCCAGCAAATACTGCTCATAAGTCCTCATAATTTTTATAGTATCATGCAATTGCTAAAAACCTTATACAGTGCTGTCCCTTTAATTAAAGTTCACAAAGTCATCCTATATCATGTTATTGATGGTTATAGGACATTATTCCAGTTCAGAAACTTAGAATTTATTATCTGTTATTATATGTTAGAGCAGTTCTCTATGTGTCTTTATGACTAGCTAAAGTTACAGTAGTTATAATGCTGTGTAAGCCAGGACTCAGATTCTCCCTTCAAACACCTTTGTGACTTTGGCATGGAGGTATAACACATTATGAATGCTTAACTTAAAACATTATGTCCATCACTTATAATACTTCATAATGCTTGTTAAAGGTCGTCATGCATGATTATAAACATGTATAAAGAGTTTTATAAAGCCTTATGAATGCATTATAATGTCTTGTGAATTTGCTTATTGTGCATAATAGGCATGACCTTCATGTGTCTATCAATGTATTATATCTCCACATAAAGAAATATAGATTTATAATATTTGGCTGTGTAACCCAGTTAAAAATTACTGCAGCACTAACTAACTCACTCACTTGGTTATACTCCCAAGCCGACAGACACCAGCTCCGCCATGAGCTGCCGGTGACAGCAGCCACCAAGTTGGTCTGTGTGCACGTCGGCTTGGGATTATAACCAAGTTAGATAGTTATTTATTATTATTTACTATTATTATTTAGTTAGTTAGTTAGTTAAAGGAGAACACAGGGAACATTACGCCGGTAATGCCTTGGAGATAAGTTTTACTTTGTGGTGGTAGTTTTGGTATGCTAATGTTGAGTCGGTAGCTAGCTAGCTAGCAGAAGCTACCGGCAAGTTATGTAAACACGCGCTATAACATGGACATGCAGTCTAGCCACAACTCATTTTTTCTGTCAGCCATTTGGTGCTGGGCAAGCAGTGTACAGTGGGTTTATCAGAGCTTTGTCACTGAAACAACTGCCCCCGAGGCTGGAAACCACGTTGATGAGAGTGGCGAGAGTGAAGGTAAATAATAAAGTTGCTGGCTGTAATACCAAAACAATAAGCAGAATGATGCTGTAATGTTCTATAGAGCTGGAGGGGACTGCAGAGTGAGGAGGTAATCCTCTGTGGTTTTAACACTCCCTGCAAGCCCCTTCAAATTACAATAAATTATTCGATCTATTGTTAATATAAACTATTGATTAGTGAAATTTTAATCTCATAAGAATTTGAGCTTAATGTGTAAACTGGTAATATGTCAGACACTTTACCTGTCCATCCTGTTAAAGTCTGCATTAGTAGGAGCAACAGCATACCCCGAGTCATCCCCATTATGGGCCACATCCAGCAGATTAGACGTACACTTGCTGAATAGAACAAAAGAGACATTTTAACAAACTGTGTGAAAGCAGACTCTAATGGCTTGCTCAATAATGGATGTAAATGCAAATACAAACTCACAAAATTATCAAATCATTCTACCATCAACAAGGTCAGAAATTAGATTACATTAATAGATTAAAAGATGGTTTATTTCCAGTGTAACTCTTGAAGTGGGTGCTTGGGAATCCAACAGTAGCCATGTTTCCATTCAATTGAATTTTAAGCAAACTTTTGAAATGTTGCAAGAAAGAAATGCAAACTAGGCACGTTTCCATCAACTGGTTTGGAGCAAATAAACTCGGCTACAATGTAGTTTTGTCAGAAGTTGACAGAAGTAGGCTTTGCATGGCTGTAAACTCCTAGTAGACAGAGTAGAAAAAGTAGAGGTTGTGAACTGGAAACAAAACAGATTGCCTTGGCCATCTAACCCATGTAAGATAGAAAAATGGCAAGGGGTCTTCATGAATTTTTTTCAATTGGGCAAGTGTTAATTGTTCTTTCATGTCCGCTAGTATTGGCCATGTTTCATGCTGTCCGTAGACAAAGACAAGCATTCGTGCGTTATGGGATTACCCAGGAAGAGACTGAGGAACTTTTATCGAATTTTGCCATTTCCATACAGCTTTTCTAATGTGATGCTTCAAAATACACATAAAAATATTGAATGGAAACTCAGCTAGTGAGTGAAAGAGCTTGTTCGAGAATTCAACTGTGAGAATGGGACCGTGTAGAAGCCAGTGTTGGCGTCCAGAGACATATAATATAACTATTACATTGTTAGTCACATGTAACCCTCAAAATGTAACTTGAATTGTAAAGATAAACACAATGCCAGGGTACAAATTTGCAAGGGAACTGATTTTACCCATTCGTGTTAACAAGTGTTAACCAATTATATCTCATGAATAGCCCAATCATAAAATGTACAGTACTGTCTATATTCTGTTAATCACCTCCACCACTGCCCCCATCATTATTGTCATCATCATTCACTTACTTTTCCAGGTGTGAGGCAGGCAGTTGTCCTTGGAGGCTGACTGGCAGTGCTGCGGCAGTTGTCAGAAGAGAGTCTCTGTGAGCCGCAGACCTGTACTGCGTCCCTTGGTGTACTGGACCATTTATAGGAGCCAGAAGGTAATTAGGTGGCACAATGATGCTCGGTATGTTTTCTGAAGTGGTAGCCAAGTTTAAGAATGTTGAATATCTAGACAAGCAACCAAGTTAACCACTTGACCTTGCCTGACAAGTTATGAGTTGGAACAATAGAAGTTTACAGTATTTTACAATATTTCCACTAGATTGCAGTAAATGAAAGGTCGTCCCCAGAACAACTTACATTATGGGAAAACTTTCTCAGATAAAAGAAAAAATCCATTTGGCTTCTGCCTGATGCAGAACCAGGTCACAGTCTTCAACTTTGGTGGCTCAATTGTATAGCACAGAATTTGAATTCTGTCAAATGATTAATAAGGGGCAACAAGAGTCTTTCCTATATGTCTGCTCTTACGTTCACCACTGTGTTCTAAGGGATGTGAGAGGCAGAGAGTGTTTTACCAGGTGTCCATCAGGCGGGAGAACACATCCACACGGACTACTGGGGTTAACCCTGGAGGGCTAAGGCTGTCACAAGTATGTCTCTTGGTCTCTCCTCTCCAGCCACATTCCCTATTCCTCAGACCCCTTCATTTCCATTTTCCATCCATCCAGCAGGGTAGTGGCTAGAACAGAGCCCCCAAACTGGGGAAACTCTCACAAGATTGTTAAGGTTAGGCATTGTCCTCGAATGGAGAGTTTTTGCAAGTTTTTGCAGATCTCAGATCAGACCTCTGATTGGTCAATACTACTCTGATTACAAACCAGAACGCTGCCGATACAAAAATCTTGCCCCGTTGCCTACATATTCTGCATTCACATGCAGATATCTGTTCATAGAGATTATGTCCTAGTTGCTTTGTTTGTTTCTTGCTTGATGCTCTTGTGTTCAAGCATCTATTATCTGTATGCTTACTTGTACCTACCTACCTGCCTGCCTGTTTCCTGTGTACATGCCCCTTTGCCTTCCGGCCCACTTGTCTGCCTACCTGTACCTGCCTGTAAGGTATTTCACCAATAAAATCACGGAAGTCATCCTGCTTCCTCCTCGTTCTGCGTTTGGGTCCGATCCCCTTTGCCCTGCATAACCAGAGGCAGATATTTGAATTGCATTCCCCTCTCTTTGGTGCCAGGCATCCCTCCAGAGCTCTTTGGAGCCCTGTGGAGGCTGCTCACACCCTGTGCATCCCCTCATAGGCCTCTGAAGCCCCATGAGAGGGCTCCACACTTGAGACATCCCTCCAGTTGCTCCAGGTCTGCAAAAGAAATATACAGTATGACCTCATTGTATGTTTTACATGTGAAACTTTATTTTGCAGTAACTTACAGCTAAGTTTAGCGGACTAACATTCTAACAAAATAGAAACACTTGAGTAGAGTGCAAGCATATGCAAATATTTCTCGTTTTAAAAGTTTAACTGCTGGACACAAGATGTATCCTACTGAAAAGTCCATTCTCAGTATATTTGGACTGGAGGTTTCAAGGTTCAGCATCACCAGTCCAGGTTCCTTCCTGGCCTAGGACGTCTACACCCATGTGCTCCATGGAGGAGAGGAGAACAGTCAGAAGCAAGCAGGATGCCCCAATATGGCTGCTGTTCAATCATTGTCTGCTATCTCACTTTTGCCACCAAAGAGGAGAACCGTTTTTTATCAGCGTGTGGAAGTTTCCAGCTCAAGAGGATGCTGTTATTAGCTTCTCAGAGCAGGGGATCAGTACAGCAACATACGTACACACAACAACACTGATAGTGTAACCATATTTATATAAGACTGACCACAGATGACCCATAGGAACACTAAAAATGAACAGAGACTGATATTAATTCACCTGTTGCCCCAGTGCATGCTGGGAGGCTTTCCACTACACCTGCCAACTATGATGGATGGTGATGGGTGTAACTGCAAATGTGTTGGCGGTTAGGACTGCCAGTAATTAGCACACTTAACCTAAAAGTTAATTAGGGTGCAGTGTTGTAAGAGATGCATTCTTAGATTAAGACATTAGACCTCACACATTAAGACATTGATTTCCTGCATGCCACAACTTAAGACAGTTTTTATGGCTTTGTTCTGGTCTGTGTCACAATCCTTTCTGTTCAGCATCATCAGCAACATCTGCCAAGAATGTTGGAAATGTGTCATGGGGCTAAGCCATCAATTAATTTGTCTTAAGTTCTGGGGCCAGACAACAGAGGAGAAGACATCAAATTATAATGCAAGAAAATTATTCAATGAGTACAACACACGTCCTCCAAAAGTTTAAACATGAAATAAAAATGGATGAGTTTGAGGGGCTTTCATCCAGCTGTCACAGCAGCTGTTGACGAGCAAGTCTTGCATCCACCCAGACCCATATGCTGTGCCTGTGTATGTCGCTTCTTGTCGTTCGTCTCCTGTCTGTCTGTCTCACACCGTTTTCCCCCCCGACTATGTTAAAGCGTCTTTGAGAATATTATAAAGCGCTATATAAATCTAATATTATTATTATTATTACCAATGCAGCCAGGAGAGCCATTATTGGTGAAGAAAGGCCGGACATTTTTGTAGGGCAATATGAGAAATGGTGGGATGGAATTCCCCAAGGTATTTACAGCACACTCAAGTGTAGCCGACGATGATTGAAAGACGAAGAATATTGAAACATGAAAAGGATAATTAAGTTATTCCCTAATTCTTGAAACTTCTTTCAGAAACTGTTACCTGACCTCAGGGCACCAAGTGCTCAGGCACTTAATTTACAACAGCCTGTTTAAGCTCACAGAAGAGAATCAACAAGACTTATTATCCATTCTGACCATTTGAGCTTGTTGATTTAATTAGGACTCTGTTACGGGTTTAAGGCCCTGATATCTGTTTTTCTTCCCAATGACTCAGAGAATCCCCAAACTTGCCTGTGGAGCAGAGCGTTTCAGCAAGATCCTCAGCCTCTACACCTGGCTCCGGTCCGCAGAGCTCACAATATAGGTTTTATCAACAATTTTAACCTGTTTTGGAATGGTCCCCTCCTCTTCAAAACCTATGGAGTCCACCCCAACACACTGGGTAGCAAAATTGCAGCCAATTTACAGCACACTGTGCAGTCCTCTCCACATGATTGACTGTTTACATTCCACACCCCCTCCCCGGAATCTCAAACTTTGTTGGTGTCACCACAGAGTACTGTCCTCCCCGCTACCTCCCCCCATCAGCCTCGTTTGTCATTGCACTCTCACTGAACAATTTCCCCATACAAACTATGAATACAGACGGGGCCTATCGTCCACACTGCATATCTAAAGGTGTGTGCACTGGAAACCTCTGCCGCCTGCCTCATGCCTCAGCTTGCTCTGCTGGTGTTCCGCCTTCCCCAGTCAAGATCGCCCTGATCACTGCACGATCCTCTTGGAAACACGTCATTCATCCATTCACGTCAATGACTTTTTTTGCAGTGAAAGTATGAAACGTATGTTCTTGACTGAAACGTGCCAGCAAAGTATTGATTATTCACATTTGATCGAGCTTTGTCCTGCAGATGTAGCAGTTGTGTACTCTCTCTTTGCGTTGTGTTATTAATGATGTCCACACACCGTCACGTTTGGCTCCAACTCGCCATTTATTCTGATAATACAGAGATGATGTTAGATCTCCCACAGTCAGTCTCACAGCGGCAAAGCTTCTCAAAGATGCACGGAGACGGCACATGCAGACTGTTTACAAGTTATTTACATACAAGCTAACATTAATACAAATATAAAAATATACAACATGTACCTGATAATACAGAGATGATGTTAGATCTCCCAGTCAGTCTCACAGCGGCAAAGCTTCTCAAAGATGCTAAAACAAAATGATATCAGTTGAAGTTGCTGTTGATTAGCCAGCTAGCTTTAACTAAGCTAGCAAAGTCACCGACAACGTGGCGTGTTCAACAAAGTACAATCAAAGAGGCAACTAATATCAACATTCAGCATTTTCTCTAGTACTTGGAAGCTTAGCTCAACATACAATTTACAGAAACACAATTTTACCCATAAAAACAAGGCTTATGCTCTTTATATTTACGGAGTTAATTCAAAGTCAACCTACCACGGAGACGGCACATGCAGACTGTTGACGAGATGCGGGGTGCACCTGTCAAGTCTGCAGGGGCGCAGTAGAGGGCGCTAATGCTACGTACACACAACGGTCTCCATGGCAACCTCAATTATAATCAGATATCAGAGTAAATAATGTATAAAATGAATAATAATTAAATAATAAAGTAAATAATAAAGTAAATAACACGATATTGAAACAGATGACATATAATACATTCATTCAGTGTACATACATATAAACATATTAAGACAGAGTTAGTAATGGCAAGTGTAATCATTAACTCCGCTACACAGAGTGTTCTTAGAGTTTTTATCAGTACACCCCGTTTGACGGGCCGTGGTGGTGGACTTGCTGTACTTTTTAATAACAAATTTACATGCCAGATAAAAAGCGCAGATCTTTACGGTTCTTATGAATTGTAAATGTCCAGAGACAGTAGACTAAATCCTATCTATTGACCAGGCCCAATCGGCTCAGACTTTTTATTTTCTATTATAAAGCTGGACAAGGTCCTAATGGTTGGAGATTTTAATTCTCATACTGATGACACCACATGTATTACTGCCTTTGAATTTCTTAATCTCACATAGTCCTTCAATTTTACATTCTGGACCTTGTTTTTACACATGGTATAGATATTGAACTTGTTGGCTCTAAGGATTCATGTGTCTGTGACCACAAAAATAAAGTATTTTTATTTTATATTTGTTTTACATTAGAGTCTCAGCCTTATTGCCATATGAGAGGCTGCAGCTGTCAATTTGTCTGTGGTGTTTGACAGTAAGTGCTGTTTTAAATGATGGAAACGTGGATACTTCAGTCCAATCATTTAACAACCACTGCTCCTTGGTGCTGAATAAAGTGTCTCCTCTTAAACTTAGAGAGGTCCCCTCCAAAAATCCAGCCCAATGGATAAATGAAACTATCCAGAGTTATAATCGCAAATGTCAAAGGAGTCAACGCTTGTGAAAAGCCACGAAGCTGGAAGTACACAAACTGCATCTCAGAGAACTTATGAGTACCCTTAATGAAATAGTGAAGGCTGAGAGATCTTATTTCTCTGATCTAATATCCTCCATCAAGAGTAATCCTAAAGTCCTGTTTGATACTATAAACTCTATTGTCTCTCCCAAACTTCAGACATTACCGATCTTCTCTAACAGTGACTGCAATAACTATCCTAATTATTTTATCAATACGGTTGTAAATGTTAGTGCGAACATCTCACCCTTGTCCAGTCAACTCACTAGAGGTTGCACAAATCCATCCATCTTGGACTCCTTTTCTCCTGTGTCCATAGATGACATTGCAACCTTGTTAGGACAAATGAAACCCTCCTCTAGCCTACTTGATGTCCTATTGGCCCTATTATAGCATAGTCAACAATTTAAACCACTCTCTTTTATCAGGGTGTTTTCCCAGGTATTTTAAGCAGGCTATTGTTCAACCTTTATTGAAGACACCAAAACTGGACCCCTCTCTGCTAGAGAACTACAGGCCTACTCCCTGTCTTTTCCAAAATTCAGAAAAGGTTGTTGAAAAATAACTGGTTCAAATACTGGAACTGCACAGGGTGTTTGATACATTTTAATTTGGTTTCTGTAAACTTTACTCCACGGAAACAGCTCTCCTTAAGGTCTCAAATTATATTTTAATGGCTGCCGACGATGGAGATTGTTCAGTTTGGGTTTTATTGGACTATAGCTCAGCATTTGATACTGCTGACCATCACATTATAATCCACAGGCTAAATTACCTTATCGGCTTTTCTGGGACTGCATTTGAGTGGTTCTCTTCCTGTCTCTCAGCCAGGACTTTGTCAGTCTCTGTGGGGGAATTTGTGTTGGACACAGCTGCTTTGCCATGTGGTGTTTGCCAGGGATTGATCTTGAGACACATTTTATTCTCTATATACATACTGCCACTAGGACAGATTATTAATAGTTTTAGCAACATCTCTTATCATTTGTAAACTGATGACATCCAGTTGTATTTTTCAGTTAAAACTGATGAGTCTTTCTATTCTGAACTGTTGTTTAAATGCAAAAACATTTTCTGCAGTTAAATGCAGATAAAACGTAAGTCCTGATTCTTGCTCCGGATCACCTTCACTCACTGATCAAGCAGAACCATGGTGCCTTAGCCTCATCTTCTCGGTCTCGTCTGCGTAATCTGGGTGGGATTTTTGACCAATCCATGAGTTTGGATGCTCACATTAAGACGCTGACTGGATCATGTTTCTTTCACTTGAGAAACATAGCTAAACTTAGGCCTGTGGTGTCGAGACATGAAATGGAGATCCTAATCCACGATTTTATGTCATCAAGATTGGACTATTACTATTTAATAATTACTCCTTACACCCCTTACAAACCATCCAAAATGCTGCTGCTTTGGAATAGTCTCTCAATAAGCTTGAGGTCTTTTCACTCTGTGGACTCTTTTAAAAAGCAGCTAAAACAAAAAAAAACATCTGTTCAGGCATTTAGGTGATATTTTATGTTTTAACTTTTTATCTGTTTCTCCAGTATATTTTATCCAGTGTTTTTATCTTTGTTTTATTTCTTTGATTCTATTTTTATTTTATGTGATTTTATTTCCTTGACTGTGAAGTACTTTGTGCAGATCTGCGAAAGGTGCTACTGTGTATAAATAAACTTGGCTCGCTTGCTTGCAGATTGCAGAAAATTAATGGGTGTATCCCAAAACAATTACCAGTTTAGCTTTTCTCTGGAAATGGATAGCATGTACAGCCAGATAATGATGACTGGGTTTCTTTTGAAAGCTGTCCAAAGAGGACAATGATTTGACCTATTAATTACGTTCACACTTTTTTCTGTTGGACTTTAGGTCTACAAGTAATTGTCAACAAGTACAACATCATCTGCTAAACTACCTGCTGCTGTTTGAACATCAGAGATTCAACATCATCAGAGGTACCACCTGCACTCATACTTGCCAACTCTCACGATTTTTCCGGAAGACTCGTTTTTTCATTGCCCTTTCTTTTCACACTTTTTTTCCTTTTCATTATCTCAACCTGTTTCTGGCACTGTACAGTGTATATAAGCCATAAGGCCTACTTTTTCCACATGGATGGCAATAGAGCGACACCACATGTCTTTTCCCAGCGGAGGAGAGCTGCTCGCAACACCACGGTGTGTTTGAGCTGTGCTTTCCACACATCACAGCATCACAGCAAAGCTGTGGTGGTGTGCCGCAAGCCTTTTTAAATAACAGACAATTAATAATAATTGTTATAAATTGTAATTATTATAAATAATAATAATGATCATTTCAGAGTACAGTGGTGCCGTTGTTGCATTGTGTCTGAAAGGGCCTTCAGTGAGTGAGAGAAATAGAGGGAAATGGAGAGTACTAATAAGAGATCAAAATATTCAAAAAGGGGCAAAAAATTAATGAATGAAAAATGATATGATATAAAGCCCAAGAATAATAGCCTGGTTAATACAAGATATTCACACAACTTCCCACCTGAGGGGTGAAATATTCAGTTTTCTTCCCCGGGAATTAAAAGCAGGCCTATTTAACAAAAAATGCTGTTGCACTGTACTTAGTATTTCGTTATTTTCATTCTTTAAAAGTCACCAGAATGCAGGAAACAAAGTCTCTGAAACTCAAATTATTCAAGAGGGAGGACCCCCAGACCTCTATTTTTGAGGTCTCTATACCTGTATATTGAGCGTACTTGTATACTGAACTATGCACTCTTATGGTTCCCATTGTACAAACAGGACTGAAAGTGCCTTTCTCCCTCTAACACACAATCACAATCAAAAGTGGACCCACTCTCTACTGAAGAAATAGTTTCTAGGAAAAGCCTTGAATCAGAATCAGAATCAGAATCGTGTTTATTGCCAGGTGTAAGAGGTATACACTAGGAATTTGCTTTGGTTTTGTTGGTGCAAGTTAAACAGTTTATTTAACAAAAGAATAGATAAAAACGTTAGAATAAAATAAGAATAAAAAAATTGAAAAAGATTCAGAGCAACAGGGATGCTGTTTCTGGATAGACATGTTGCTGTTATATTTATGAAATGTAATTTTTCACAGCTGTGAGCACACTGGTACAATTTGGACACACAACATGTTCACTATTAATAAACTTTGAATAAACAAACGAACAGCGCTCTGTGCAGCAGCAGAGGAGGAGGTTCAGGCATCTGCAGACTGAGTCCAGCATGTCGTCTGCAGCGGGCAGACCATGACGAATTGACTGCAGTTGACTTTTGCTGCTGGATCCAGGATATAACCTGCTAACGCTACATGGATAACGCTAAAACCAAACTTTACTTCACTTCCCTGGAGTTAAAAAAGCACGAGCAGATAGCCTATAGGAACAGTGCCACTCTGCCATTGCAACGATTGCCATACTAATACTTTACCATCTGCAATTACCTCCACTCATTAAATCCATGCTCTTCTGTTTAACCATGTGGTTATGTCAAAACAAGTTACTAATATGCCTATTTGGGAATTAATACCTCCGCTAAGTGTATTTCACTGATGTTGCAACCAGTACCACTTACCCTGTGAGAGAGACTTTATTTCCAAAAATAGTGGTCTGGGGGTCCTCCCTCTTGAATAATTTGAGTTTCAGAGACTTTGTTTCCTGCATTCTGGTGACTTTTAAAGAATGAAAATAACAAAATATTAAGTACAGTGCAGCATCATTTTTTGTTAAATAGGCCTACTTTTAATTCTCGGGGAAGAAAACTGAATATTTCGCCCCTATTGTGTGAAGTTGTGTGAATATCTTGTATTAACCAGGCTATTATTCTTGGGCTTTATATCATATAATTTTTCATTCATTCATTTTTTGCCCCTGCTTGAATATGTTTATATCTTATTAGTACTCTCCATTTCCCTTTATTTCTCTCACTCACTGAAGGCCCTTTCAGACACAATGCAACAACGGCACCACTGTACTCTGAAATTATCATTATTATTATTTATAATAATTACAATTTATAACAATTATTTTTAATTGTCTGTTATTTAAAATGGCTTGCACCACACCACCACAGCTTTGCTGTGATGCTGTGATGTGTGGCAAGCACAGCTCAAACACACCGTGGTGTTGCGAGCAGTTCTCCTCCGCTGGGAAAAGACATTTGGTGTCGCTCTATTGCCATCCAGGTGGAAAAAGTAGGCCTTATGGCTTATATACACTGTAGAGTACCAGAAACAGGTTGAGATAACGAAAAGGAAAAAAGGTGTGAAAAGAAAGGGCAATGAAAAAAACGAGTCTTCTGGGAAAATCGTGAGAGTTGGCAAATATGAGTGCAGGTGGTACCTGTGGCGGCTCTGATGATGTTGAATCTCTGATGTTCAAACAGCAGCAGGTAGTTTAGCAGATGATGTTGTACTTGTTGACAATAATTTGTAGATCTAAAATGCCACAGAAAAAAGTGTCAACGTCATAAATACCTCAAATCATTGTCATATTTGGACAGCTTTCAAAAAGTAACCCAGTCATCATTACCTGGTTGTACATGCTGTCCATTTCCTGAACAAAACTAAACTGATAATTGTTTTGGGGCACACCCATGTGTTTTCTACAATCCGCAAGCAAGCAAGACAAGTTTATTTATACACAGTAGCACCTTTCGTAGACAAGTCACAAAGTGCTTCACAGTCAAAGAAATTAAATCACATAAAATAAAATAGAATCAAAGAAATAAAACAAAGATAAAAACACTGGATAAAATATACAGGAGAAACAGAGAAAAAACACAAGTTAAAACATAAAATATCACATTATCCATTTCATATTAATAAATGCAAAGGAATGTGGTTCCGTGATTCTTATGTGTAAATGGAAATGAGCATTGATACAACAGTGTGCTGAATGTATTATCCTTGGCACAATGAAAAATATTTGAAATAATAAGTTAGTATGAAGACTTACGCCAGGGAAATAAAGTCTCTCTCACAGGGTAAGTGGTACTGGTTGCAACATCAGTGAAATACACTTAGTGGAGGTATTAATTCCCAAATAGGCATATTAGTCACTTGCTTTGACATAACCATATGGTATAAAAGTAGAGCATGGATTTAATGAGTGGAGGTAATTGCAGGTTGTAAAGTATTAGTATGGCAATAGTTCTGGATCTAGATCTGGACAAACTCACAGATGTTGTGAGCTCTTGGATTTCATACTGCCAGGATGCTGTTATTCCGGACAAGGTAGTTAAGATCTACCCAAACATCAAACCCTGGGTGAGCAAACATCTTAAATTATCACTGAAAAAGAAAAAAAGTGTTTTTAAAATAGCCAATCTCTCGGAATTAATCTCTCTACAAAAAGACATTAAACATGAAATAAAGAGGGCCAACCTGTGCTACAAACAAAAGGTTGAATCTCCCTCACTGGCAAAACAAGGCTTGTCATCATTGAAGGCCATCTCAATGCAGTGAGATATCGAGATGAGATTCTGCAGCCAGTGGCGATCCCATATCTCCACAATCTGGGACCTATCTTCATCCTCCAAGATGATAACGCTCGCCCCCACAGAGCCAGGGTTATCACAGACTACCTCCACAATGTGGGAGTAGAGAGAATGGAACGGCCTGCCAAGGGTCCAGACCTCAACACAAATCAACACTTGTGGGATCAGCTTTGGCTTGCTGTACGTGTTAGAGTGACCAACACAACCACGCTGGCTGACCTGCAACGAATCCTGGTTGAGGAATGGAACGCCATCCCACAGCAACGTGTGACCAGGTTGGTGACAAGCATGAGGAGGAGGTGCCAGGCTGTTGTGGCTGCGTATGGATCTTCCACCGCTACTGAGGCTCCTGACATATTGTATTAAATGAATAAAGTGTAAAATAACCAACATGTCTTGTTTGTTCCTTGTTACTGATAGAGAGTTCAATCATCCAATCCACCAAACAACTCAAAACAAGAGTCAACACCAACAGGAGAATACACTGTTTACCATTGGCAGAGCATTTTGGTAAATCTTTCTTGGGCGCTACCAACATAATCAGCTGTGCTGCTTATCCCACAAATGCATGAACCTTACAAGTTGGGCATCATTGTGAAGATAAATAAACAGGCTTTCCAACGATGTAAAATACAATGCCAATTAGCATTGTAACAACAGAGAAATAATCCACCAAACACAAGTTTCCGAACTTTTTTTTCCCAGTTTATATATAAATATTTAGATATTCTTCAACTGTGCAAATATGACGAAACAGTACAATTATATTTTGCAGTAATTCAATTGTGCAATACTCTGGTTTACTCTGGCATTCATTTATACTGTACATTTAAACCAATATTCTTATTTATTTATACAATTCTTAAATTTTTACACACTTAATCATAGGTCACATTTTTCAGCATTGTTATTATTTACACTGTTGTTGTATATTGTCGTTTACTGTACATATTTTTCATATTTCTTATTTCTACAGTATTTTCCATATTTATTGTTGTTATGTTGTAGTATAATGCACACGTTTTTACATACTAATTTCTTATTTCTATTTCTAAAATTTCCTCTGTGTTTATATATATTTCTATGCTATTTTGCCATATTTGATCATTTGTTGATTTAATATAGTATACACAGTATATACAGTATATGAACTAAAAAGTATATGAATTATATTATTAATTAATAAAAATAAGTATATGAATTAAAAACTGACAGTAGTGCATGAGACAGGTAATCTGAAGAAAATCATGTGCCTCTGTGTCCTCCGGTGCTCCTAATGGCATCTGCAAGATTCCACAGACCGGAGGAAAACAACCAATCAGAGCCGAGCTGGAGACTTGCTGTCTCTGAGCAGCTGTCAATCACTTGCGTACTCCGATCAAAAGGTCAAACTAGGCAGCGCTGATCAAATATGAATCAAGATTCTGTTACTGTATTGTTGTTGTTAATGTTTTTTCAGAAACATCTTGTAGTGTACTGTTTAGCTGTAAAATCAGAAAGTTTGTCACCCGGCAGCCATGTTGAGATCAAGTTGAGGAAATACCAAGCACCGCCCACCAGCTGGAGCAAACTTTCTCATTTTACAGCTGTTACAGTAACAAAATATTAATTTGTATTTGATCAGCTTGTAGCTTGACCGTTTGATCAGAGTTCCTGAGTGATTGACCGCTGCCTCTGTTAAATGAACAGCCAATAGGAACGCTCTCTCTCTGAAATGACCTGCGATTGGCCAAAGTCTCCCGTCACGGACTAGATTTTTTAAAGCCTGAAAACAGAGCCATGAGGAGGTGCAGAAGTCTAGTTTTCTCTCACAACACTTGAATTACAATATGCTGAAAGGTTATTATGGAGTTTTTACCCATTGATGCCAAGAATATTCTGCCTACTGCAGGTTTAACTTTGTTCACAAACCCTCAGGTAGCTTTAACTATAAGGACCAATATGGGTATGAAAAACCCAGTGTCATACTGTATCAAAGCATGCAATACACCTTTCCGTCCACATGGGGGAAGGCTCTGCCAATGTTATACTTTGCTGATTCATTAGTATGAGTAGTATGTATCCATGATGGGTGTGTGGATTAATAATATTGAAATATTTATTAAAACCATAAAATAATTATATAAACTGTTTAGTTTGGATAATAGGCTAATAACAGTATTCTTATATTAGTTTTCTCCATTGTTTTATTTAGAACAAGCAGGCACTAATCTTTATTACGACTCCTGTTTTTATTAATGTATATTTAAATTTGTTTATAATTTTATTACAGAAAAATACAATTACATACTAATTCAGTTAAGACATGAACACATTGTTGTTGCTAAGGAGCTAAAAGAGAGCCACCATTGGTCATAGCCTACATAATGTAATGACTGGAATGATAAGTTCGATAAGTCCTTCTTCTGCAAACCTGTGAGGTAAGAGGGGGTAGAATGATTAGATTAGAGTGTCTGCCTCACTGGAAAATAGTTTTGGCTCCTCTTGTCACACAGGCCTAGTCTGCAGTGAATGAAGACATATGGGTTGCCACTAGTGGGCAACCTCTTGTTCTGAAGAGTGAAGCCAATGCTGAAGTGCCTTAAACTTGCATTCTTTCTAACAGCCAGCAGGGGGCGACTCCTCTGGTTACTAAAATAAGTCTGACTGTATAGAAGTCTATGAGAAAATGAGCCTGCTTCTGACTTGATTTATAACCTCAGTAAACATTGTAAGTGGAGTTTATGGTCTCAATCGCTAGTTTCAAGTCTTTTTCAATACAGCATGATGTTCTTTAGTAAATTATGGTCCCATTTAGAGTCAAATAGAACATAAAGCAGGGGATGCTTTAGGGCGTGGCTACTTTGTGATTGACATGTTGCTACCACGGTATTGTCCAGTTTGGGTGTTGTCCATATTTTCGTCTTACAACTTTAACTCTTTCACAGCATGTTTTCTGTTCATGACAGTTCATTGTAACATCTAAGTCATCTAAAAATGTCTTGTTCAGCGTGCTTAGCCCCACTGTGTCACTACTGGTTGCAAAAAAACAAGATGGTGACGGCCAAAATGCTTAACTCAGCTTTAAATAAAAGTAAACACTCCCAATATTAATTCTGATAACATAAGTGAAAGAGAAAACATAAGACAAAACAGCTTTTTGTGGGAATCATGAAAAACTTTATTGTCCTCCAGGCAATCGAAATTAGAAATGATTTTGACGTGGTTTACAAAACATACACATAGTGTTGACATGTTGTCCCATACAATGTGATCATGGTCCTGAGCCACATAAAGAAATTAACTGAAAAAATAAATAAAATCCCCAAACACAGACCAACTAAGTCAGAAATGATGGCATATGAGGCTATGGGAACGTTTAAATCAACAGGGTTATATATCCATATTGCTTCACAGTTAACCGTACCCTGTGTCTAATAAACTTTCAAATAAAAAATAGAAGTATTTGGAACAAGCATAATTGCACATACCCACTCATTAGTATTATATCAGAATTTGTATTAATACAAATATTTGTATTATTCCCATTTTATTACAAAAAAGTACAAAGGTAAAATATGAGGGATTATACTAAAGAGTTATAATACTGAACCATTACAGTATATCATACAACATCTTAAGAAAATAACATAACACTCATTTTCAGTGTTTATTAGCTCCCTCCATTAATATGTCAGTTCTCCCCTAAAGATTAAGATGAGAGAAAAGGGAAACATGGTTATAACTTCCATACAGTTGACAGTGCTGAGATATCTGCTCTGATACCAGATTGTATTTAGTGAAAGTTGATTGGTCCAATGGTAGTGGTAGTAACGTTTCCTCCTTCAACTGTGTCAGCAGAGCGATAAGTCCTTTTTCTGCAAATCTGTGAGGTGAGAGGGAGTATAATGATTAGACACCTATACTCAGTGTTTGGATATAAAGCATTGATTGCCTATTGGTTATTTTGATTGAGTGAGAGGATGAGTGTCTGACTCACTGGAACACAGTTATGGCTCCTCTTGTCACATAGGCGTAGTCTGCAGTGAATGAAGACGCTTGGGTTGCCACCCTGGAGAGGGAACAGCAGGGCAGAGAAACGAGCACGGAGGGATAGGCCGTTCTCAACCACTGACACACGATGAGAGTCAGTAGAGCACCTGTCAGAGATGTCAGATCAAATCATTAGGACCATTACACATCACCTTTTACATTTTCCACTCCAGTCCATCTAAATTAGGAGAGACACATACCTGGAATGAATGAGAAAGTATCGAACGGGGTCATCAGGGTATGAGGAGCTAGTGGTATAGCACTCCTCCAGAACGACTGCAAAGCTTGGATCACTCAGAGGCACAGACACTTGCACATGCAGGATAGAGCCCACTGGCAGAGAGAGCGGACCCGCTGGGTAGCTGTATGAATAGTTGGAGTCCCGGAAAAGATTCATGTAGGCTCTGGCTTTGGTACCTGATCCCGCGAGGCCACCCTTAAGGCTGTTAAGAAAGAAAAACAGTTAGACATGTATTTCACCCCTGCAATAGTAATTATGTTATCCAGGGATGTAGGCCCACATCTTTGAAGTGTGTTGCATACAGTCAACGAATGAAATAAAAGACTCACAGCTGAGGTTTGATTACAGCATTCAGGCTGGTTTCGGTTTCCAAGGGATAGGCACAGGAGAACGGAATAATCGAAGGTAGAACGAAGGAACCGTTACTTAGAGGGAAGAAAAACAAGCTGTTGCTGTAGATGGCATGGGTGGTGTTGGTCTGAAAGAAAAAGGTTGAATGAATGACCAGTCATGTGTATAATCAATCAATCAGTCATCTTGAGCTAAAGTACAAACCAGCATGTGACTAGGAAGTCAAAGAAACCATCGTTGGTGCTTCCGTTGTTAGCTAGCTTACACCTAACATCTGTACAGCTGTTACATTGTCTGTTTGAGGTGGGCAAAACTTTTGTGATTGACGTAAGGTGAAAATTTGCCTTGCTTTCTGTCTGAACAAACCTTTAGTCTCACCAGACAATATAAAGATACATTTACAGAGCAGTAAAGAATAATACCAGTACAAGAGAACAGAAAATTAATGAATACAATAGACTTATAGACAAATAATTAGGTGGTAAGTAAGTAGTTAATCTCACCGTCATTACAGTTCCACAGAAGCCAGTCCTACGTAGCACTTGGTACCACACAATATTATCATGCACTGTGTAGCTGGTACAGTATGGGGTCGCCAGGTGACCAGAGAATGCATTCAAACCAGCCGACAGCAGGCTTTGCAATGGCACACCAACTTCAAGCTGATAAGGGGAGCAAACAAGCTGAGAGGCCTGGATTAGTGGTTGTTGGCCTGAAACAATAAAGAAAAGAAAAAAGTGTAAGTGGGAGAGATTTTAAAAATTTTGATTTCACTGTATTATGTCAGTCTCACTGGATTGATGTGATTGTAGTAGCTGTGGTTTTAGCAGTCGTGGATCTACCATATGTGGTTGTAGTAGTTAAGGATGTACCATGTGTGGTTGTAGATGTTGAGGGTGGATAAGTTGTGGTTGTAGATGTTGAGGGTGGATAAGTTGTGGTTGTAGATGTTGAGGGTGGATAAGTTGTGGTTGTAGCAGTTGAGGGTGGATAAGTTGTGGTTGTAGCAGTTGAGGGTGGATAAGTTGTGGTTGTAGCAGTCGTGGGTGAAGTAGCTGGAGTTCTGTAGTAGCCGTAGATGTCGTAGAAGGAGTCGAAGATAATACTGTTTGAAGGGAAAGCAAAATCTCTGTCAACCGACATGACAACTGCAAGTTGCAAATACAGCACTATTGAACAAAAGTCCCATTTCTTCAATGTAACTGTATTTGATCATTTAATTCTTTGGCACCTAGGTGTGGTTGGAGTAGTTGTGGTTGGATAAGTTGTGGTTGAAGTAGTTGTGGTTGGTGTAGTCGTGGTTGGGGTAGTTGTAGTTGAAGTATTTGTGGGAATTCCTGTTTGAAGTGAAAGCAAAATCTCTGTCAACCCACATGACAACTGCAGGTTGCAATTACAACAGTATTGAGCAAAAGCCCCATCTTTTTTACTTGGTTTAGAAATAAATGATCTAAACATGAAGTATTGCCTTAATAGTAGAAGAGGATGCTCATTTTGTATGATACAAATTAGAGTTTGGAAACATGTTTTAATTGTAAATGTAGCTTGTTGTAAATAAAGATGTCCATTCTTTATGGTATCCAGTTAGTTCTAGGATATTAGGCGCCTTCTCTAGTTGTATGTGAACAATACCAACTGCAGTGCGCTTACTGTATGCATAAACTTACCTTCACAAATGACACCAGCATCCTCTCTGTGAGCACAGTTGTGGTTCCCTAATCCCCGATGGGGACAGTCTGTTAGTGATGTCTCATTCCCTGTACACCGAAGGTTATCTAACCAAATTGGTCCAGTGCCCTGTCCAAAAGCTGCATTTATTGGTGCAGACAAAGCCTTGCCACAGCCCAGCTGTCGACAAACCACTTTAGCATCATTCAAACTCCAGAAGTCGTCACACACCGTCCCCCAATGGCCATGTTGGAGGATCTCCACTCTGCCAGAGCAGCTGCTGTCAGAGTTGACCAGTCTCACTGTGGGAATTTCTGGTTGAAATGAAAGCAAAATCTCTGTCAACCCACATGACAACTACAGGTTGCAGTTACACCAATATTGAGCAAAAGCCCCATTTCTTCAATGTAACTGTACTTGACCATTTAATCCTTGGGATATAATGTGCCTTCTCTCATTATATGTGAACAATACCAACAGTGTGCTTACTGTGTGCATAAACCTACCTTCACAAATAACACTCGCATCCTCAGAATGACGGCAGTTGTGGGACCCTAATCCCCGATGTGGACAGTCTGTTAGTGATGTCTCATTCCCTGTACACCGTAGGTCATCTAACCAAATTACTCCAGTGCCCTGTCCAAAACGTGCCCTGGGTGGTGCTGCCACAGCCTTGCCACAGCCCAGCTGTCGACAAACAACTTGAGCATCATTCAAATTCCAACTGTCGTCACAAACCGTCCCCCAATGGCCGTGTTGAAGGATCTCCACTCTGCCAGAGCAGCTGCTGTCAGAGTTGACCAGTCTCACTGTGGGAATTTCTGGTTGAAATGAAAGCAAAATCTCTGTCAACCCACTTGGCAACTACAGGGTGCAATTAGACTAATATTGAGCAAAAGCCCCATTTCTTAAACTGTACTTGATCATTTATTCCTTAGGATATAATGTGCCTTCTCTAGTTGTATGTGGACAATACCAACTGCAGTGCTTACTGTATGCATAAACTTACCTTCACAAATGACACCAGCATCCTCTCTGGGAATACAGTTGTGAGAACCAAATCCCTGATGTGGACAGTCTGTTAGTGATGACTCATTTCCTGAACACCGAACATTATCTAACCAAATTTGTCCGCTGCCCGACCCAAAAAATGCCCTGTGTGGTGCTAACAGAGCCCTGCCACAGCCCAGCTGTCTACAAACCACTTGAGCATCATTCAAATCCCAAATGTCGTCACACACCGTCCCCCAACGGTTGTTGTGGAGGATCTCCACTCTGCCAGAGCAGCGGCTGTGAGAGTTGACCAGTCTCACTGTATTTCCTGGTTGAAGTGAAAGCAAAATCTCTGTCAACCCACATGGCAACTGCAGGTTACAATTACAGAGGTATTGAGCAAAAGCCCCATTTCCTCAATGTTAATGTACTTGATCATTTAATCATTTGGCTCCTTTTAAAACATTGTTTATAAATAAATGGTCTTAACAAAAACGAATGCCTTTATTGGATATCTGCTTATCGCGGTGGAAGGGGATGCCCGTTCTGTATGGTACAAATTGGAGTTCGTAAACTTGTGTTTTAAATGTAAATGTGACTTGTAAAAAAATGTATGGTATCCAGTTAGTACTAGGATATGTTGTTCCTTCTCTAGTTGTATGTGAACAATACCAACTGCAGTTTGCTTACTATATGCATAAACTTACCTTCACAAATGACGCCAGCATCTTCTCTGTGATTACAGTTGTGGTTCTCTAATCCCCGATGTGGACAGTCTGTTAGTGATGTCTCATTCCCTGTACACCGTAGGTCATCTAACCAAATTACTCCAGTGCCCTGTCCAAAACGTGCCCTGGGTGGTGCTGCCACAGCCTTTCCACAGCCCAGCTGTCGACATACCACATGGGCATCATTCAAATTCCAGCTGTCGTCACACACTGTGCCCCAACGGCCGCGGTGGAGGATCTCCACTCTTCCAGAACAGCTGCTGTTAGAGTTGACCAGTCTCACTGTGGGAGTTTCTGGTTGAAGTGAAAGAAAAATCTCTGTCAACCCACATGGCAACTGCAGTTTGCAATTACAGCAGTATTGAGCAAAAGCTCCATTTCTTCAATGTAACTTTACTTGACCATTTAATCCCTTTGTTCCTTTTTAAACATTGTTTTATAAGTAAATGGTCTTAAAACAAAGTAATACCTTTATTGTATATTTGCTTATCACGGTGAAAGAGGATACCCATTCTGCAAGGTACAAATTGTAGTTCGGAAAAGTGTGTACTAATTGTAAATGTGGCTTGTTGTAAAAAAAGAGATGTGCATTCTGTATAGTATCCAGTTAGTGCTAGGATATTAGGTGCCTTCTCTAATTATATGTGAACAATACCAACTGCAGTGCTTACTGTATGCATAAACTTACCTTCACAAATGACACCAGCATCCTCTCTGTGAGCACAGTTGTGGTTCCCTAATCCCCGATGTGGACAGGCTGTTAGTGATGTCTCATTCCCTGTACATTGAAGGTTATCTAACAAAATTGGTCCAGTGCCCTGTCCAAAAAGTGCCTTTCCTGGTGCTAACACAGCTCTGCCACAGTCCAGCTGTCGACAAACCACCTGAGCATCATTCAAATTCCAGAAGTCGTCACACACCGTCCCCCAACGGCCGCCGTGGAGGATCTCCACTCTGCCACAGCAGCGTCTGTCAGAGTTGACCAATCTCACTGTGGGAATTTCTGGTTGAAGGGAAAGAAAAATCTCTGTCAACCCACATGGCAACTGCATGTTGTAATTACACCAGTATTGAGCAAAAGCCCCATTTCATCAATCTAACTGTACTTGATCATTTAATCCTTTGGCTCCTTTTAAAAACATTGTTTGTAAATAAATGGTCTTAACACTAAGTAATGCATTTATTGGATATTTGCTTATGACGGTGGAAGAGGATGCCCATTCTGTATGGTACAAATTGGAGTTCGGAAACTTGTGTATTGATGGTAAATGTGGCTTGTTGTAAAAAAAAGATGTCCATTCTGTATGGTATCCAGTTAGTGCTGGGATATAAAGTGCCTACTCTAATTATATGTGAACAATACCAACTGCAGTGCTTACTGTATGCATAAACTCACCTTCACAAATGACACCAGCATCCTCAGCATGACGACAGTTGTGATTCCCTAATCCTGGATGTGCACAGTCTGTTAGTGATGTCTCATTCCCTGTACACTGAAGGTTATCTAACCAAATTTGTCCAGTGCCCTGTCCAAAACGTGCACTTCCTCGTGCTGACAAAGCCTTGCCACAGCCCAGCTGTCGACAAACCACCTGAGCATCATTCAAATTCCAGAAGTCATCACACACCGTCCCCCAACGGCCATGTTGGAGGATCTCCACTCTGCCAGAGCAGCGGCTGTCAGAGTTGACCACTCTCACTGTGGGAGTTTCTGGTTGAAGTGAAAGCAGAATCTTTGTCAACCCACATGGCAACTGCAGGTTGCAATTACACCAATATTGAGCAAAAGCCCCATTTCTTCAATGTAACTGTACTTGGTCATTTAATCCTTTGGTTCCTTTTTAAACATTGTTTATAAATAAATGGTCTTAACACTAAGTAATGCCTTTATTGTATATTTGCTTATTGCGGTGGAAGAGGATACCTATTCTGTATGGTACAAATTGGAGTTCGGAAACTTGTGTATTAATTGTAAATGTGGCTCAGCTGTCCTCCCTCCATGATTGCTAAACTGCGACCACAGAAGAGATGTCTCTTAACTTTCACCACTTAAACCCGATAAAAGTGAAATTCTTTTAATTGGACCCAATAATTTTGCCACTGCACTTTATCAGTTTATTGGCCCATTACATTCAAATATCAGTCCTCCCGCTAAGAATCTTGGTATCATCTTTTACCGGTATATGACTTTTGACCATCATGTCACTAAACCTGTCCAGTGCTGTTTTCTCCAGCTAAGAAACATTACAAAAATCAGATGCATCTTGTCTTCCACAGATCTTAAACTAGTAATTCACACTTTCATTGTATTCAGTCTTGACTGTTGTAATTGTAACAGTGTTTAAAAGGAGCTATTCAAAAACGTTTAACCTACTATACTTGTTCAAAAAACACATATCCATTCTGTATGGTATCCAGTTAGTGCTAGGATATAATGTGCCTTCTCTAATTATATGTGAACAATACCAACTGCAGTGTGCTTACTGTATGCATGAACTTACCTTCACAAATGACACTAGCATCCTCACTGTGAGCACAGTTGTGGGTCCCTAATCCCGGATGTGGACAGTCTGTTAGTGATGTCTCATTTCCTGTACACTGAAGGTTATCTAACCAAATTTGTCCAGTGCCCTGTCCAAAACGTGCAATTCTTGGTGCTGACAGAGCTCTGCCACAGCCCAGCTGTCGACAAACCACTTGAGCATCATTCAAATTCCAGAAGTCGTCACACACCGTCCCCCAATAGCCGTGACGGAAGATCTCCACTCTGCCAGAGCAGCGGCTGTCCGAGTTGACCACTCTCACTGTGGATATTTCTGGTTGAAGTGAAAGCAAAATCTCTGTCAACCCACATGACAAGTGCAGGTTGCAATTACACCTGTATTGAGCAGAAGCCCCATTTCTTCAATGTAACTGTATTTGATTATTTAATCCTTTTGTTCCTTTTTAAACATTGTTTATGAATAAATGGTCTTAACACTAAGTAATGCCTTTATTGTATATTTGCTTATCGCGGTGGAAGAGGATGACCATTCTGTATGGTATAAATTCGAGTTTGGAAACTTGTGTATTAATTGTAAATGTGGCTTGCTGTCAAAAAAAATTCCATTCTGTATGGTATCCAGTTAGTGCTAGGTTATAATGTGACTTCTCTAATTATATGTGAACAATACCAACTGCAGTGTGCTTACTGTATGCATGAATTTACCTTCACAAATGACACCAGCATCCTCTCTGTGATTACAGTTGTGGGTCCCTAATCCCCGATGTGCACAGTGTGTTAGTGATGTCTCATTCCCTGTACACTGAAGGTCATCTAACCAAATTTGTCCAGTGCCCTGTCCAAAACCAGCACTTACTCGTGCTGACAAAGCCTTGCCACAGCCCAGCTGTCGACAAACCACTTGAGCATCATTCAAATTCCATAAATCGTCACACACCGTCCCCCAACGTCCGAGCTGGAAGATCTCCACTCTGCCAGAGCAGTGGCTGAGAGAGTTGACCAGTCTCACTGTGGGAATGTCTGGTTGAAGTGAAAGAAAAATCGTTGTTAACCCACATGACAACTGCAGGTTGCAATTACACCATTATTGAGCAAAAGCCCCATTTCATCATTGTAACTTTATTTGACCATTTAATCCCTTTGCTTCTTTTTAAGCATTGTTTATAAATAAATGGTCTTAAAACAAAGTAATGCATTTATTTTATATTTGCTTATGACGGTGGAAGAGGATGCCCATTCTGTATGGTACAAATTTGAGTTCAGAAACTTGTGAATTTATTTTAAATATGGCTTGGTGTCAAAACAATTTCCATTTTTTATGGTATCCAGTTAGTACTAGGATTTATTACACGGCTGTGTTTAATATTCGATTCTGATTGGTCAATTACGGCGTTCTGCGGTCTGTAATTTCTGTATAACAGACCGTTGCATTGGGCGCAGTTCTGATGTCAGACTCTGGCGGACCATTTTTAGTGTCAAAATATTGATTTCTTCAGTAGGCAGCCCTGTAATAAGCAGGATAATGAACAGCTCTTGGGTCATTGTTGTGAAAGAATCCCTTTCAGGTCGATGAGAGACACTGTCGGGGATTCTTTCACAACAATGACCCAAGAGCTGTACATTATCCCTTACATAATGTGCCTTCTCTAATTATATGTGAACAATACCAACTGCATTGTGCTTACTGTATGCATAAACTTACCTTCACAAATGACTCCAGCATCCTCAGCATGACCACAGTTGTGGGTCCCTAATCCCCGATGTGGACAGTCTGTAAGTGATGTCTCGTTCCCTGTACACTGAAGGTCATCTAACCAAATTTGTCCAGTGCCCTGTCCAAAACGTGCACTTCTTGGTGCTGACAAAGCCTTGCCACAGCCCAGCTGTCGACAAACCACTTGAGCATCATTAAAATTCCAGAAGTCATCACACACTGTCCCCCAGCGGCCGCGGCGGAAGATCTCCACTCTGCCAGAGCAGGGGGTGTTAGAGTTGACCAGTCTCACCGTGGTAATTTCTGGATGAAGTGAAAGCAAAATCTCTGTCAACCCACATGGCAACTGCAGGTTACAATTACACCAGTATTGAGCAAAAGCCCCATTTCTTCAATGTAACTGTACTTGATAATTTAATTATTTGGCTTCTTTTTAAACATTGTTTATAAATAAATGGTCTTAACAAAAAGTAATGCGTTTATTCAGGCCCACCGTCATTGTACGTGAACAATACCAACTGCAGTGTGCTTACTGTATGCATGAACTTACCTTCACAAATGACACCACCATCCTCTCTGTGAGCACAGTTGTGGGTCCCTAATCCCCGATGTGGACAGTCTGTTAGTGATCTCTCATTCCCTGTACACTGAAGGTCATCTAACCAAATTTGTCCAGTGCCCTGTCCAAAATGTGCATTTACTGGTGCTGCCAGAGCCCTGCCACAGCCCAGCTGTCGACAAACCACTTGAGCATCATTCAAATTCCAGGAGTCGTCACACACCGTCCCCCAAAGGCCGAGGTGGAAGATCTCCACTCTGCCAGAGCAGCTGCTGTTAGAGTTGACTAGTCTCACTTGAAGACTTAGTGGTGCTGTGGTTGGAGCAGGTGTGGTTGGAGTAGGAGTGGTTGAAGCAGTTGTGGTTTGAGCAGCTGTGGTTGGAGCAGGTGTGGATGGAGCAGTTTTGGTTGGAGAAGGTGAAAAAATAAAGACACTTTATCCCAATGTGATGAATCAGATAATGCACGTAATCAGGGATAATGTGTGTTTAGTCAATGTTTGAACTTTTCATCAAATATATGATGAAATAAAACGAAGTAATTGTGGCAAACCCACTGAGAATTCCTTACTCTATGCAGCTTATAACATCTTTTAGCATGATTGTTTTGGTTATTAAGGCAGTTGAGTCCCACTGCTCTTGCTCCACCCCTATGTAAAACAAGCTCTCTGATTAGCCAGTGTTTGCTAGCTGCAAAAAATGTCAGAGAGCTGAAGTTCACTAATGTTACTAGCTGGGGAAGAAACAAGAACATCTAGAAAGGAACACATTTTTTTTTGCCGTGCTCGGAATTGGACCTTACATAGTTGCCGTAACAACGTAGGAAAAGAACATTCCTCCCAAAGACACGCACCACGACGCAATTACAAATGTCCGTATCTGTATCCAGCAAATACTGCTCATAAGTCCTCATAATTGTTATAGTATCATGTAATTGCTAAAAACCTTATACAGTGCTGTCACTTTAATTAAAGTTCACAAAGTCATCCTATATCATGTTATTGATGGTTATAGGACATTATTCCAGTTCAGAAACTTAGAATTTATAATCTGTTATTATATGTTAGAGCAGTTCTCTATGTGTCTTTATGACTAGCTAAAGTTACATTAGTTATAATGCTGTGTAAGCCAGGACTCAGATTCTCCCTTCAAACACCTTTGTGACTTTGGCATGGAGGTATAACACATTATGAATGCTGAACTTAATACATGATGTCCATCACTTATAATACTTCACAATGCTTGTTAAAGGTCATCATGCATGATTATAAACATGTATAAAGAGTTTTATAAAGCCTTATGAATGCATTATAATGTCTTGTGAATTTGCTTAAAGTGCATAACAGGCATGACCTTCATATGTCTATCAATGTATTATATCTCTGCATTAAGAAATACTGATTTTTAATAATTGGCTGTGTAACCCAGTTAAAACTTACTGCAGCACTAACTAGCTCACTCACTTGTATTCCCAAGTCGATGGACACCACAGTGCTACGGCTGGGGCTCCCATAATAGATAATCAAACTTTACAACCACAAACTAGAGACATAGGACATTCAGAGGATGTATAGCTTTCCCAGGTAGATTGACAATAAGGGGGTTTCTGAGTGCTCACCATCCAATCGCCGACAAATTTAATTCCTCCAGAAATCTCAAAATGTCAAAAGATTTTGATTTCAAATCACGGTATGGATTTTGCTATGGTGTTCCTCAAGGTCTTGGTGTCTTAAAGTTGTGTTTTGGAGGGATTATTGATCATATGTATCAATTCTAGATTCGTAAAAAATGGTTACATTTATCACCAAATGTGTGTAACAAATGGTATCAACCCAGAAATTGCTGCAACAACTTATGAGACATAATTGAGCATGGGAATGGCCATCATAAACTTCAATCATAATGTTCTAAACACATACACTTTTACAATGTATTTATTTAGAATTTAATCTACTAGCTAAAACACGGAGGGAAAGTTAAGATAATAACTGACGCTGAGTACCAGGGTTAAGAGAACTCAGGGTCCTACCCACACTTATTTTATAGAGGGTAGGAATACTACAGCTGTCTAAAATTAAAGATCAGGCTATTGTTCACTGCTATTTGTTCCATGCATGTTCAATTTTAATGCACCAATGACTAATTTCTTTGGCCACTTGGGGGCAGTGGAACAAGCTGTAAACAACATGGACATGCAGTTTAGTCACCACTCAATTTTTCTGTCTGCCATTTGTTGCTGGGCAAGCAGTATATAGTGGTTCTATCAGAGCTTTGTCACTGAAACAACTGCCCCCCGAGACTGGAAAAAAGGTTGATGAGGGTGGCGAGAGTGAAGGTAAATAATAAAGTTGCTGGCTGTAATACCAAAACAATAAGCAGAAAGACGCTGAAATGTTCTATAGAGCTGGAGGGGACTGCAGAGTGAGGAGGTAATCCTCTGTGGTTTTGAAACTCCCTGCAACTCCCTTCACATTACAAGAAATTATTTGATCTATTGTTAATATAAACTATTGATTAGATAAGTGCAGCTTTAATCTAATACGAATTTGAGCTTAATGTGTAACCTGATAATATGTCAGACACTTTACCTGTCCATCCTGTTAAAGTCTGCATTAGTAGGAGCAACAGCATACCCCGAGTCATCCCCATTATGGGCCACATCCAGGAGATAAGACGTACACTTGCTGAATAGAACAAAAGAGACATTTTAACAAACTGTGTGAAAGCAGACTCTAATGGCTTGTTCAATAAGGATGTAAATGCAAATACAAATTCACAAAATTAACAAATCATTCTACCATTAACAAGGGCAGAAATGAGATTACATTATTAGATTAAAAGATGGTTTATTTCCAGTGTTAGTCTTGAAGTGGGTGTTTGGGAATCTAACAGTAGCCATGTTTCCATTCAATTGAATTTTAAGCAAACTTCTGAAATGTTGCAAGAAAGAAATGCAAACTAGGCATGTTTCCATCAACTGGTTTGGAGCAAATTAACTTGGCTACAATGTAGTTTCGCCTGAAGTAGGGATGTCACGGGAACCGATACTTCGGTACCAACTCGATACCAAAATTCTATAAATGTGACGGTACTCGTTTTCTTCGGTACCGAACGATGCCTGCAATGGTCATTTGGTACCGGAGCGGAGGTACTGGAGATCCGTTTCCTTCCAGATCTAATGTGGGCAGTATACGCTTACAAGTGTTCTCATCTGTGATGCAGCCCATTACTCATCATTAATAGAGAAAAATAAGAACAACCCTAAGTTTCTATTCAGCACTGTAGCCAGGCTGACAGAGCCACAGCTCTATTGAGCCATGTATTCCTACAACCCTCAGTAGTAGTGACTTCATGAGTTTCTTTAATGATAAAATCATAACTATTAGAGACAAAATTAATCACCTCCTACCGTCAACTGGTACCAATTTATCCTCAAACTTAGGAACCTTAGAAACAGCTGTACAACCTGATATATATTTAGACTGCTTTTCTCCTATCGATCTCCACAAATTAACCTCACTGATCTCCTCATCTAAATCATCTACCTGTCTCCTAGACCCCATCCCAACTAAACTGCTTAAAGAAGTTTTACCTCTAGTTAGCACCTCTTTACTGGATATGATCAATGTGTCTTTACTAACAGGCTATGTACCACAGTCCTTTAAAGTAGCTGTAATTAAACCTCTTCTTAAAAAGCCCACTCTTGATCCAGAGGTCCTAGCCAACTATAGACCTATATCTAACCTTCCCTTTACCTCCAAAATACTCGAGAAAGTAGTTGCCAGTCAGCTGTGTGACTTTCTACAGAACAATCATTTATTCGAAGATTATCAGTCAGGATTTAGAGTGCACCATAGCACAGAGACAGCACTAGTGAAAATTACAAATGACCTTCTAATGGCATCGGACAAAGGACTTGTCTCTGTACTTGTCTTGCTATATCTCAGTGCTGCTTTCGACCCCATTGACCATGACATCCTATTACAAAGACTGGAACATTTAATTGGCATTAAAGGAACTGCACTAAGTTGGTTTAAGTCCTATTTATCAGATCGATCTCAGTTTGTACATGTCAACGATGAGTCCTCCATGCACGCCAAAGTTAGTCACGGAGTTCCACAGGGTTCTGTACTTGGACCAATTCTATTTACCTTATATATGCTTCCCTTAGGCAATGTTATTAGAAAACACTCCATAAACTTTCATTGTTATGCAGATGATACCCAATTATATCTATCAATCAAGCCAGACGAAACAAACCAGTTAACTAAACTTCAAGCATGCCTTAAGGACATAAAAACCTGGATGACCTGCAATTTCCTGATGTTAAACTCAGACAAAACTGAAGTTATTGTACTAGGCCCTGAGCACCTCCGAAACAAATTATCTAATGATATAGTTACTTTAGATGGCATTGCCCTGGCCTCCAGCACCACCGTAAGGAACCTGGGAGTTGTCTTCGACCAGGATATGTCCTTTAACTCTCACATAAAACAAACCTCACGGACTGCCTTCTTTCATCTACGTAACATTGCGAAGATCAGGCACATCCTGTGTCAAAATGATGCAGAAAAATTAGTCCATGCATTTGTTACCTCTAGACTCGATTACTGCAATTCCTTATTATCAGGCTGCTCCAATAAGTCTCTTAAGACTCTCCAGTTGATCCAGAATTCTGCAGCACGTGTACTGACTAGAACTAGAAAAAGAGATCATATTACGCCTGTATTAGCTTCTCTGCACTGGCTGCCTGTAAAATCCAGAATAGATTTTAAAATCGTCCTCCTCACCTACAAAGCGCTAAACGGTCAGGCCCCATCATATCTTAAAGAGCTCATAGTACCCTACTACCCCACTAGAGCACTGCGCTCACAGAATGCAGGGTTACTTGAGGTTCCTAGAGTCTCCAAAAGTAGAATGGGAGCAAGAGCCTTCAGCTATCAAGCTCCTCTTCTCTGGAACCAGCTCCCAGTTTCAGTCCGGGAGGCAGACACCGTCTCTACATTTAAGAGTAGGCTAAAGACTTTCCTCTTTGATAACGCTTATACTTAAGCTGCTATAGGCATAGACTGCCGGGGGACTTCCTATGACACACTGTCATAAGGAACTTCCTATGACACACTGAGCTCCCCTCTCCTTATGTATATACTCATGTCCCATGTCCATGTTGTTACTAACTTCATTCCTTCCCGGGAGTCCTTGTGCCTCCTTGTCTCGCAGCTAACCGTGGAGCGGGGTCACACCTGGAGCGAGGTTATACCTGGAGCTTGGGTACACTTGGAGCAGGGTTTCACCTGGATCTTGGTGGTCTCCGGTATTGTGGCTGCATCTGCTGCCGCGTCGGTGCCTGCTTGACACCAACTGCTATCATCCCTAATTAACTACGTCTGTACGAGGGACTACCAATGCTAACGAGGGATTTCCAACACCTAGTGACAATGTGGCAGCCTGGAGAATAACACTTCTCAATCACTGCCAAAGACATCAAGAGCTCCCAGCAAGCATGCTGATGCTGCAGGAACCAACGCACGGGCATCGATCGCAGGGACGTCCCACACCAATACACATGGACGTACTGAGGAGAGATGCTGGACAGTGCTGGCTTTCCGATAGTTGTATTATCACTCTTTCCATCCACCACTATTCGTTTTGTGTTATCAGTCCTACTTGTATTAGCTATTACAGCTGCTAGACTGCTATTGTGGCTGCTTCTCTATCTCTCTATCTATCTCTCTCTCTCTCTCTCTCTCTCTCTCTCTCTCTCACTCTCTCTCTATCTATCTATCCCCCCAGCCGGTCTCGGCAGATGGCCGCCCGCCCTGCGCCCGGTTCTGCTCCAGATTTCTTCCCAGTAATCGGGGAGTTTTTCCTGGCCACAGTGCGCTTGGTGGATCCTGTTGGGTCTCTAAACTATGGTGTACGGTCATAGACCTGCTCTATATATAAAGCGTCTTGAGATAACTTCTGTTGTGATTTGACGCTATACAAAAATAAATTGATTTGATTTGATTTGATCTGCCATGAAATGAAGGAAGAAGCTGAACGCCGTAACAGCATGGAAAAAAACAACAACACGAGTGGTGATGGCAGCTGCTGCAGCGCTACCTCCGCCTCAACTCCTTGAGAAAACAATTAGCAAGAGTCGGGTATGGAAGTACTTTGTGTCCGAAGCGGATTTACAAGGAGTGATAATAGATTCGCAAATACCAGTATGAGGTGCAGTAACGGTGCCGTCGTACTTTTCTTTCCAAAGGAGGAAATACTTCCAATATAGCAAAGCACCTCAAAAACAGACATCCAGTCAATATTGTTTATTTTAAATACTTGAAGGCTACATGCCACTTTTCTGTTTTGCAATGTTAATAGACGTTTCTTCTTATTTATTACTTAAAGGCTACATGCCTGTTTTTTGTTATGTTCAAATGTTTTAATAAAGGAGTGCATGTTGAATTACATGGGATTTATATTTTTTTTACCGTGGTATCGAATTGGTATCAAGAATTGTGTAAATTCACTGGTATTGGTATCGACTACTAGATTTCTGGTACCGTGACATCCCTAGTCTGAAGTTGACAGACGTAGGCTTTGCATGGCTGTAAGCCGCTAGTAGACAGAGTAGAAAAGGTATAGGTTGTGAACTGGAAACAAAACAGATTGCCTTGGCCATCTAACCCATGTAAGATAGAAAAATGACGAGAGGTCTTCATGAATTTGTTTCAATTGGGCAAGTCTTAATTGTTCTTTCATTTCCACTAGTATTGGCCATGTTTCATGCTGTCCGTAAACAAAGACAAGCATTCGTGCGTTATGGGAATACCCGGAAAGACGCTATGGAACTTTTATAGAATTTTGCCATTTCCATACAGCTTTTCTAATGCCATGCTTCAAAATGTACATAAAAATATTGAATGGAAACTCAGCTAGTGAGTGAAAGAGCTTTTTCGAGAATTCAACTGTGAGAATGGGACCGTGTAGAAGCCAGTTTTGGCGTCCAGAGACATATAATATAACTATGACATTATTAGTCACTTGTAACCCTCAAAATGTAACTTGGATTGTAAAGATAAACACAATGCCAGGGTACAAATTTGCAAGGGAACTGATTTTACCCATTTGTGTCAATTAGTGTTAACCAATTATATCACATGAATAGCCCAATCATAAAATGTAGAGTACCGTCTATATTCTGTTAATCACCTCCACCACTGCCCCCATCATTATTGTCATCATCATTCACTTACCTTTCCAGGTGTGAGGCAGGCAGTTGTCCTTGGAGGCTGACTGGCAGTGCTGCGTCAGTTGTCAGAAGAGAGTCTCTGTGAGCCGTAGACCTGTGCTGCGTCCCTTGGTGTACTGGACCATTTATAGGAGCCAGAAGATAATTAGGTGGCACAATGATGCTCGGTATGTTTTCTGAAGTGGTAGCCAAGTTTAAGAATGTTGCATATCTAGACAAGCAACCAAGTTAACCACTTGAACTTGCCTGACAAGTTATGATTTGGAACATTAGAAGTGTACAGTATTTTACAATATTTCCTTGTAAATACAAACTCTCACGAGATTGTTAAGGTTAGGCATTGACCCCGAATAGTTAAGCTTAGGGTTGTCGGGCAGGCAGTCTCGTGAGAGTTTTTGCAAGTTTTTGCAGATCTCAGATCAGATTTTGCGGTTTGGGGACTTTCTGGGGATTTCTAGACTCAACCATCCAGCAGACCTCGGATTTTCCCTCTTTTCCCCATTACATGACTGTTTCCTCCCCCTCCCCTTTATACTCACCTGTTCCCACTTCCCTGCCCACCTGCTCACCTGTCTCCACTTTACTCATCAGTCCTCCAGATATTTAACCAGCTCATTTTCGTTCACCACTTGTCAGTTTGTCTTAGTCAATCTCAGAACCGATTGGGTATTAGTCTGATGACGATTTAGCCTTTGGGGACAAGCGGATAATGGATATCCGGGCCAAGACTTCCTCTCCTGGCACCAATGGCAGACATGCCAATTCTGGTGTTCTCTGGCGAATGCCAATCAAGCTGCACGGTGCTGGGCTGTGAGCACAGGTCCCGCTAGAGGACGTTGGGCCCTCATGCCACCCTCATGGAGTCTGTTTCTGTAAGTTTGGTCAGAAACATGCACACCAGTAGCCTGCTGGAGGTCATTTTGTAGGGCTTTGGCAGTGCTCCTCCTTGTTCCTCCTCGCACAAAGGAGCAGATACCGGTCCTGTTGCTGGGTTGATGCCCTTCTACGGCCCTGTCCAGCCCTCCTTGTGTAACGCATGGTCTCCTGGTATCTCCTCCATGCTCTTGAGACTGTGCTGGGAGACACAGCGAACCTTCTTGCGACCGCATGTATGGATGTGCCATCCTGGAGGAGCTGGACTACCTGTGCAACCTGATCGGGCTGCAGGTATCACCTCATGCTACAAGTAGTGACGAGGACACTAGCAGAACACAAAACTATGGAAGAATCAGTCAGGAAGGATAAGGAGAGAGCAATTGTCTGTGGCCACCACATGCAGAACCATTCCCTATTGGGAATTGTCTTGTTGCCTCTCCATTGCACCTGTTGCCACTTTCATTTGCACCAAAGCAGGTGAAAGTGATTCACAATCACTTGTGCTTCCTAAATGGACAGATTGATATCCCTGAAGTTTAACTGACTTGGTGCTACACTGTGATTATTAAGTGTTTCCTTAATTTTTTTGAGCATTGTAGATGACCTTTTTGTATGTTTTACATGTGAAACTTTATTTTGCAGTAACTTACAGCTAAGTTTAGTGGAGTAACATTCTCACAAAATAGAAACACTCGAGTACAGTGCAAGCATATGCAGGTATTTCTCATTTTAAAAGTTTAACTGCTGGACACAAGATGTCTCCTACTGAAAAGTCCATTCTCAGTATATGTGGACTGGAGGTTTCAAGGTTCAGCATCACCAGCCCAGGTTCCTTCCTGGCCTAGGACGTCTACACCCATGTGCTCCATGGAGGAGAGGAGAACAGTCAGGAGCAAGCAGGATGCCCCAATATGGCTGCTTTTCAATCATTGTCTGCTATCTCACTTCTGCCACGGTAAACTGTTTTTTATCAGCGTGTGGAAGTTTCCAGCTCAAGAGAATGCTGTTATTAGCTTCTCAGAGCAGGGGATCAGTACGGCAACATACGCACACACAACAACACTGATAGTGTAACCATATTTATATAAGACTGACCACAGATGACCCATAGGAACACTAGAGATAAACAGAGACTGATATTGATACACCTGTTGCCCCAGTGCATGCTGGGAGGCTTTCCACTACACCTATCCTCCTGTAATTTAATTTAGTTTACCTGTCAACTATGATGGATGAGAAGCTACAGTAGTAGTTTATTGTTTGTGGTGGGTGTAGCTGCAGATGTTTTTGCGTCTGGAACTGCCAGCACTTAGCACACTAAACCTAAAGCTTAATGAGGTTGCAGTGTTGGAAGAGATGCATTCTTAGATTACGACATTACACTTAGACATTAATACAATGATAACCTTTGATGTGAGATGACCTTCCCTGAGGACTTTCTGCATGCCACAACTTAAAGCTGAAGTAGGCGAGATTGGAGCAAATATGATTAAAAAAGTAATTTTTATAAAACGGTCGCTATGTCCTGACAGTAGTGCATGAAACAGGTATGCTGAAAAAAAAAAATCGTGTGCCTCTGTGTCCTCCGGTGCGCCTAACAGCATCTGCAAGATTTCACAGACCGGAGGAAAGCAAGCAGTCAGAGCTGATCTGGGATCTGCTGTCTATCTGCTGTCTATTACTCTTTTCACACCAATGACCCTGGTCCAACCCTCCTTTTGTCTATTCAAACCAAGCCAGTTAACTCTGGTTGAACCCTGGTCAGGACAATTCAGATACGCCCTGGGTCACAGCCAGGAGCAATGCATACCAGTTAGCTCAGGTGTTAGAAATGCACGGGGGGGGGGAGGGGCGTTACACCTCTGGAGGATTACAAAGAGAGGAGATGATAGTTGCATCATCAATTTGTCCAAAAACATAAAATGTCACAGAATGATACTTGTTTTTGGGGTGCAGAAGTCTAGTTATCTCTCAGAACACGTGAATTACAATATGCTGGTTACTATGGAATTTTTGCCCAATGATGCCAAAAATATATTGCCTACTGCCACTTTAAGACAGTCGTTATGGCTTTGCTCTGGTGTACGTCACAAGCCTTTTTGTTCAGCATCATCTGCCAAGAATGTTGGAAATGTATCATGGGGCTAAGCAATTAATTAAATTGTGTTGATGTATGAAGGTGTACGCCTTTTCCCACGAGAGGAGAGAGTCAACAGGAAGATATCAAATTATAATGCATGGAAGTTAATCAGTGCTACCCATTGAATAATTTTCTTGCATTATAATTTGATATCTTCCTGTTCACTATCTCCGTTTCATGGGAAAAGGCGTAACGTTTATACATCAAGACAACACAGATCCACCAAAAAGTTTAAACATGAAATCAAAAAAGATGAGTTAGAGGGGCTTTCATCCAGCTGTCACAGCAGTTGTTGACGAGCAAGTCTTCCTTTTGCATCCACCCTGACCCATATGCTGTACCAGTGCAGCCAGGAGAGCCATTGTTGGTGAAGAAAGGCTGGACATTTTTGTAGGGCAATATGAGAAATGGTGGGATGGAATTCCCCAAGGTATTTACAGCACACTCAAGTGTAGCCCACGATGATCGAAAGACGAAGAATATTGAAACATGAAAAGGATAATTAAGTTATTCCCTAATTCTTGAAACTTCTGTCAGAAACTGTTATCTCACCTCAGGGCACTAAGTGCTGAGGCTCTTAATTTACAACTGCCTGGTTAAGCTCACAGAAGAGCAACAACAAGATGTATTATCCATTATGACCATTTGAGCTTGTTCAGTGAATTAGGACTCTGTTACGGGTTGACGGCCCTGACATCTGTTTTTCTTCCCAAAGACTCAGAGAAGCGGGGACATACATTCATTAATATGCTATGTTTAACTAATCATCGAAAAAGAACTGAAGTAGGTTGTACAGGTTTGAGCTCTCAAGCAGAACTGGAGAAACAACATAGAAAGGAGGTTTTACGACCTTAGCACATAGTACAAATCAAAAATCTGCGTCAGGTATTTTCTCAGAAGGATTTCCTGTTCTGTGGAGAAAACACTGGAGCGTACAGATTTAAGGCAATCAACTTTTATAAGAAGACTGACGTTTCGACGCCATTTGTGTCTTCATCAGAGTCAAAGAGATCGGAGACTCACATTCTCTTAAATAAGTAACAGCACTATCAAGAGGTTGGTTTATAAAGTTAAGTTTCTATGTAAACCTAATATGATCTTAGTTACTCGAGATGTCCAAAGCTTATACACCTGCATCCCTCATGAGATGGGCTTACAGGCTTTGTCACATTATTTGAGTACTCATTCTGAAGGTATTCTGCCCCCTAATTCATTTTTATTGACACTCACCGAATTATTGTTATCTAAGAACTTTTTTCAATATGCTGGTTCCTTTTTTCTTAAGAGCCATTGCATAAATATGGACAGTTCCTTCTTGCCATACTATGCTTGTTTAGTAATGGGCTTTTTGGGAAGAGAAATGTATGCATGTATCCATCTTTCCAGCCATGGTTACTGTGAGTCCATGGCTGGAGTTAACGACTCAAGGACCCTGGGAGACGTAGATCACTGTCTCTGCCACCATCTTGAATGGTGGGTCCCAACATCCCCCTTTTTGCTCCGAAGAATCGTTCCGACCACAGTCCTTAAGAGCAAACTAGAAGGTTGAACAGTTCGCAGTTCCTTGGAAACAACCCGGGGTTGTACCCTTCAGTCCTTGATGACAACCTGAAAGTTCTACAGTTCAATCCCTGGTGAAAACTTGAAAGTTGTTCAGTCCATTATCTTTCATGTCATGTTCTGCTCTCCCCTGCCATGAGAACCCATTAAGACGCTGACTCAATCATGTTTCTTTCACTTGAGAAACGTAGCTAAACTTCGGTCCTCTACCCAGGATTTTATAGGTGTGCCTCAGACACGCTTTAAGACTTGGGGAGATAGTGCTTTCCAGTCAGCAGCCCCTAAGCTTTGGAATAGTCTCCCAATAAGCTTGAAGTCTTTGCACTCTGTAGACTCTTTTAAAAAGCAGCTAAAAAAACATCTGTTCAGAAAGGCATTTAGGTAGCATGTGATACTTTATGTTTTAACTTGTGTTTTTTGTCTCTTTCCCTTATAGATTTTATCCAGTGTTTTCATCTTTGTTTTATTTATTTGAGTCTATTTTTATTTTATGTGATTTTATTTCTTTGACTGGGAAGCACTTTGAGACTTGTGTCTGGGAAAGGTGCTACTGTATATAAATAGACTTGGCTCGCTTGCTTGCTGATTACATGTGATTAAAATGCATGGGTGTGCCCCAAAACGATAGCCAGCTTTGTTTGTCCTGGAAAAGGTTATTAGGACAGCTTGTACAGCAAGATAATGATAATGACACGTTTGGGTTACTTTTTGAAAGCTGTCCAAAGATGACAATGATTTGATGTATTTTTTTCTGTTGCATTTTAGGTCTACAAGTAATTGTCAACAAGTACAACATCATCTGCTAAACTACCTGCTGCTGTTTGAACATCAGAGATTCAACATCATCAGAGCCGCCACAGGTACCACCTGCACTCATACTTGCCAACAGCAAAGCTGTGGTGCTGTGGCGCAAGCCATTTTAAATAACAGGTTTCAGAGTACAGTGGTGCCGTTGTTGCATTGTATCTGAAAGGGCCTTCAGTGAGTGAAAGAAAGAAAGGGAAATGGAGAGAACTAATAAGAGATCAAAATATTCAAGCAGGGGCAAATAATGAATGAATGAAAAATTATATGATCACATGAATATTAGCCTGGTTTATACCAGAAATTCACACAACTTCACGCCAGAGGGGCAAAATATTCAGTTTTCTTTCCTGAGAATTAAAAGCAGGCCTATTTAACAAAATATTATGTTGCAGTGTACTTATTATTTTGTTATTTTCATTCTTTAAAAGTCACTGGAATGCAGGCAACAAAGTCTCTGACCCCCAGACCCCTATTTTTTGAGGTCTCCATACCTGTATATCGAGCATACTTGTGTAGTATTGAAAATTGTATTTAAGACCGTAACTATTAAAGGGACTGTTTGTAACTTTTTAAGCATATAAATGTACCGGGTCGGGACACATGCGCCGCTGTCACTGCTCCTCTGTCTGCTTGCCTTCACTCAGACAGTGCGCGCGTTCTCGCATACTCGCTCTACCTCTAGACGTGAACGCGTGCTCACTCCACACTGCCGAAGAGTTAGTTTAGCTCTGGGAATATCTAGTGAATGTACAGTGGACTTTGTGCAGAAATAACTGCTGCAGCTCCTCCAGACCAACAGAGGTTTCCGTGTTTTGTGAAGTGACGGGGCTCCGCAGTGAGAAATGTTGTCGTCTCGTGCCGGTGTCTCCCCTCTTCACTCCAGCTGCGGGCGGAGACGACAACGTTACTCGCTGCGGAGCTCCGCTGCCTCCGCTGAGGCAGGAAAAGCCAACACTAGGATCAGCACTGATTGATGGAGAGACCTTCGTCTGGTCAGCTAACATTACTGCCAAGCAGGTGAAATATAGAGTGATATTGTGGTTTTAGCTGACGTGTGTCGCCTCACTGTTTTGAGCGATGCTCGTTCATGTCTATTTAGAGTGAGCAAGCGAGAGCCCGACACTGACTTTCGTTGACTTAACGGCCACAGGTGTCGCTGTTAACAAGCATTTCTGAAAGTTACAAATAGTCCCTTTAACTTCCAATGTATTTCACCTCATACACAGGTACGTGTCCAGAATAAACAGGACGAGAGGCTGACAGCTCAAAAAGATAAACAATTTATTTGTGTAGCTGAGTCAATATGTTGTTTTTATTATTTTTAATTTTTTAGTGAACATTCTCAAAACCGGTGTGTTATACTTTCTTTTGTCATCAATATCAGCCAAATTATCTGTATTGTAACTTTACTTGTGTTAACTTTGTATTGAATGAATGAAACAGTGGTGTTTTCATGGTTCCGGGTTACCTGTTGTAGCAGGGGGCTTTAATTGTTGACGCACAAAACACACATAGGCAAAGCATGGACAGCTTGTGCACTGGTAAGATGTGTTGTGAGGCTCTTCCTCCTCTGCTTCAGCTAGCATGTTTAAAAGTTGTGTATTCTGGCTTAAACTGTATGCAAATGCAATGATGCATCGTTGTCAATATGTTTCTGAGGTTGTCATTTGGTTTTGAACGGTCAAAATACGACTTTTACTTCTGTTAACTCCATCGGAGTTTTTCGCTCATTTGCATATTGTCTGACTGCTGCAGGGGACTGAGAAAGAGCCTGCCACTGAGTGTGTGTGTTGACTGTGCCCTGTGCTGCTCCTTATAGGTGCGTTATGATGTTTAATTGTTGTTTGTATATTTTTCCTGTGTAGTTAGGATGGACTGCATTAGTTGAGTAGCCTAATATGAAGATAATCTAATTATTTACAGTGCACTTTTATTTTATTTTATGAAGAAATGCTTCTATTTACATGCAAACTGGAGGGTAAGAAACCTAGTAAAAGTATTACATTTAATTTCAGGTGCTATACATTTTATTTATTGACTTTTGTTGTATTTACTGATTTAAATACACTTGTAGCTTCTGTATTTTTTATTATATTTATAACTCTATTTTGTTATATGTGTAACGCACAAAACACACATAGGCAAAGCATGGACACTGGAAAATAAATGTGCAGATCCTGATTCCTGGTCTGAGTGGTGTCTTTCAATCTACGAGCAATCATTCCACAGCTGCTACATTTGCACAATTTCATCCATCCATCTTCAACCGCTTATCCGGGATCGGGTTGCGGGGGCAACAGCTCCAGCAGGGGACCCCAAACTTCCCTTTCCCGGGCTACATTAACCAGCTCTGACTGGGGGATCCCGAGGCGTTCCCAGGCCAGTGTGGAGATATAATCTCTCCACCTAGTCCTGGGTCTTCCCCGTGGTCTCCTCCCAGCTGGTCGTGCCTGGAACACCTCCCAAGGGAGGCGCCCAGGGGGCATCCTTACTAGATGCCCGAACCACCTCAACTGGCTCCTTTCGACGCAAAGGAGCAGCAGCTCTACTCCGAGTCCCTCACGGATGACTGAGCTTCTTACCCTATCTCTAAGGGAGACGCCAGCCACCCTCCTGAGGAAACCCATTTTGGCCGCTTGTACCCGCGATCTCATTCTCTCGGTCATGACCCAGCCCTCATGACCATAGGTGAGAGTAGGAACGAAGATTGACCGGTAGATCGAGAGCTTTGCCTTCTGGCTCAGCTCTCTTTTCGTCACAACGGTGCGGTAAAGAGAATGCAATACCGCCCCCGCTGCTCCGATTCTCCGACCAATCTCACGCTCCATAGTCCCCTCACTTGCGAACAAGAACCCGAGGTACTTGAACTCCTTCACTTGGGGTAAAGACTCATTCCCTACCCGGAGTAGGCAATCCATCGGTTTCCTGCTGAAAACCATGGCCTCAGATTTAGAGGTACTGATCCTCATCCCGACCGCGTCACACTCGGCTGCGAACCGATCCAGTGAGTGCTGGAGGTCGCAGACCGATGATGCCAACAGGACCACATCATCTGCAAAAAGCAGCGATGAGATCCTCAGCACACCGAACTACAAACCCAATCGATCATCGACCTTCGGCCTAGGGTGCTCTGGTACCACGTACACTTATGAGCATCCTTATGTTCGAACATGGTGTTCGTGACTAGCACAGAAGTCCAATAACAAACGACCACTCGGGTTTAGATCAGGGAGGCCGTTCCTCCCAATCATGCCACTCCAGGTGTCTCCATCGTTGCCCACGTGCGCGTTGAAGTCTCCCAGCAGAACTATGGAGTCCCCTACTGGAGCCCCATACAGGACTCCATTCAGGGTCTCCAAGAAGGCCGAATACTCCGAACTGCTATTTGGTGCATACGCACAAACAACAGTCAGAGTTTCCCCCCCCATAACCCCTCTCGTCCACCGGGGTAAACTCCAACGTAGCGGCACTCGGCCAGGGATTTGTGAGTATCCCCACACCCGCCCGGTGCCTCACACCATGGGCAACTCCAGAGAAGAATAGAGTCCAACCCCTATCCAGGAGTACGGTTCCAGAACCAAGGCTGTGCATAGAGGTAAGCCCTACCAGATCCAACTGATAGCGCTGCCACCCGTGTGACAGCGCACCCGACCCCAGCGGTTCTTCCCGCAGGTGGTGAGCCCACAGGATGGAAAGGAGGGGGGTGCCACGTTGCTTCTTCGGGGTATCCCCGGCCCGGCTCCGTGGCAAGCCCGGCCACTAGGTGCTCGCTGACGGGCCCTCCGTCTGGGCCTGGCTCCAGACGTGGGCCCCGGGCCTCCTCAGGGCCGGGTAACTCCTCCTCTGCCTCGTTTCGTCATTGGGGTTTTATGAACCATTCTTAGTCCGGCCCCTCACCTGAGACCAATTTGCCATGGGAGACCCTACCAGGAGCACGAGGCTCCAGACAACACAGCCCTCAGGGTCATAGGGACACACAAACCTCTCCACCACGTTAAGGTGATGGTTCCCGGAGAGGATTTGCACAATTTGCATGTTAAAAACATTTTAAAAAAGGGAACGGCAATTTAGCGGGCCAAGAGCTACACAGTGCACTGCACAATCATTTGATATAAATAGCGAAAATACACAGGAAGCCGTTAAAGGCTACAATATAATTTAGGACCCAACTCACACAGTGAAACACAAGTAAGATCCCATAAGGCAAAATGTCACTGCACACGTTTAAGAACCACAAATCGTATCTTGCACCCAGGAAGTGATGGGTGGATTGACACTGCAACCAACATTATACTATGAGTAAACAAGAAGGGGTCTCTAAATTTATGTGGAGCATTATAACTTCCAATTGATTCTGCTATAACTCGAAAATTGCACATACCCCCATCAAAATAATTGCACATACACTCATCAACACTATTGCACTATAGCCAATAATAATAAAAATAATAATACCAAAAAAAACCAAAGAAAAACAAAAGGCCCGTCTCTCCTAAACAATTAATGTAGGAAAAAATAGTGACAGTAAATATCGCACTTGAAGACAGTTCTATAAAAATAAACATGAAATAAGACTACAATACATTAATTCATACAAATTTAAAAAAAAATGGAGTTATAAAATTATCCAACCAATAAGCCGTACCTTGAATTCATTTAGGTTACACCCAGATCAGCGGCATGCTTACTGTTGCGACGACTAATACTAAAAGGGAAAAGAACATTTAAACATCACATAATTACATTCTATGGCCGTTTAATAAATATAAAAGTGCACGATTTACAATCATAATCCCCATTCACAAGCACATCTACAAGCAGATGACTGGAAGCATGACTACAGCCTGCCCATGCAGCAACCAGTCTTCCCTCTACCTCTGTATTCTGGGCTGTATGGGGATAAATGCATTTCTGTTATAGCAATGTTTTTTTATGTGCTCTCACAATATATGATGTAGGTACTGTTTTGTTTAGTTAGTACATGACCTACAACAAACAAATGTTTGGCGAGAGAGAGAGAGAGAGAGAGAGAGAGAGAGCACTCCTTCTTCTACTTCTTTGATTTAATGGCGTATCGCGAACCAATGTGTATAAGTGCATACTGCCGCCTACTGTACAGGAGTGTGTAACATCAGGGCTTTAGATACTTCAGGTTACATGATATTTAAGGCAAGATTAAAAAAACGACAACAAAAAAAACGACAACTATATTTTACGATCTAATCCTGTACCTTTTAAGAAAAATAAAGAGAGCCTTGCAACATTCCCTCATTTTCTCACTCATCCCTAAAATCCCTTCTAAGTTCCATCCCCGTTCTAGCTCATATCACGCAAGATGTTCCTCTCTGATTTACAACACCTCATAATAACATGCTCAACATTTTCAGGAAGATTACAAACATCACATTTATCTGATACTCACTTTGCCATTAAATAGAGAGTTGCTTTTAATCCATTATGTCCGAATCTTAATCTTGAAAAAAGCACTTCCTCTCTCCTGCACTTCCCTTTGAAATCCTTCACCTTAATTGATTTCTGTATACTGTAATAGTGTCTCCCTTTAGTATCTGTGTCCCACTTCTTCTGCCACAACTCCCTCACTGCCTTTCTTATTAATGATTTGGCCTCACCTTTTCCAAAAGAGACTTTCATTATTTCATCATCATTTAATTTCAATGCTCTCTTTGCAATCTCGTCTGCCCTCTCATGACCTTCCACACCAGTATGAGCAGGAACCCAACAAAATTGTACATTAATTCCAACTCTTTGTATTCTCAGCATTATCGTAAATATTTCCATCAATAATCATCAAAATCATCATCTCTTTTTGCATCTTTTGAATTCAAAATATTAAGAGCTGCAGTAGAGTCTGACCAAATGACAACTTTCTCAGGCCTTACCTCTTCTATCCATTGCAATCCTAAAACTAAAGGGACTATTTCTGCCGTAAATACAGATAATCTATCATTAATTATTTTGCATATGACTACATCAAACTCAGGTATGTATACTCCTGTTCCTACATGTCCACTCCCTGGATCTTTAGATCCATCTGTAAATATTGTCAAATAATTATAATAATTCCTCTTCAACATAGTCTTGAACCAAATATCCAATATTATCTACATTCCTTTCACTCCATTCTCTCTTCTGCTCCACAAGTTGCAAGTCCACATTTGTCACTGGAAATATCCATGGAGGAACATTACCCCAAACAGTATTTGGCCCATAATCTAACATATTTAAACCATATTCTTCTGCTATTGTATTAATATTTGAAACAAATCCTTTACCTTTTTATTGTTGTGAGTATTCCCAACAATCACACAGCACCTTTGTTGCAGGTTGTTCCTCTCCAGATCCCTTTAACTTAAAGGGACTATTTGTAACTTTCATAAATGCTTGTTAACAGCGACACCTTTGGCTGTGAATTCAACGAAAGTCAGCGTCGGGCTCGCGCTTGCTCGCTCTAAATAGACATGAACGAGCATCGCTCAACACAGTAAGGCGACACACGTCAGCTAAAACCACAATATCACTCTATATTTCAGCTGCTTGGCAGTAATGTTAGCTGACCAGACGAAGGTCTCTCCATGAACATGATTTAGATCTGATCCTAGTGTTGGCTTTTCCTGCCTCACCCTCCTGCGCACGCAGGGAGACACCGGCAACCGAAGCCTCTCCTCCGCTGCTTGCCTTCACTGACACAGCACGCACCAACAGAGGTTTTCCGTGTCTTGTGAAGTGACGGGGCTCTGCAGAGAGAAATGTGAACCGTGACACCGGCACCCGGTGTCTCCCTGCGGGCGCAGGAGGGAGGCGATATCGTTTCTCGCTGCGGAGCCCAGTCACTTCACAAGACACGAGAAACCTCTGTTGGTCTGGAGGAGCTGCAGCATTTATTTCTGCACAAACATCCACTGTACATTCACTAGATATTCTCAGAGCTAAACTAACTCTTGCGTTCTAAGGCGCGTTCACGTCTCGAGATGGAGCGCGCTGTGTCTGTGTGAAGGCAAGAGGAGGAGAGGCTCCGGCCACACGCGAGCGCGCATGTGTCCCGACCCGGTACATTTATACACTTAAAAAGTTACAAACAGTCCCTTTAACCCAATATGCAAGTGACAACTTTGAAGATCTTAAATATAATGGTAATTCATCAGCCTCCACCGATAGTGCATTAGTAGGAGTTTTTTTAACTGCACCAATACTGAGTCTTAGAGCTCTGAACTGTATTTTGTCTAGTTTTTCCAAAACACTTTTGGCTGTTGCTCCATACACCATACACCCATAATCAATACATGATTGTATTAAGGCCCTGTAAATATCCAGTAGTGATTGTTTATCTGCTCCTCACTCATAACCAGAAACTGATCTCATGACATTCAGTACAACATTTTGTTGAGAGAGCGCTCTCTACAGGTGTCCCTAAATAATCTTCCCTCACTCCCCAGGGTCCTAAAGGCATCCCAGTTACTCTTGTATACTGAATTATGCACTCTTATGGTTCCCACTGTACACACAGGACTGAAAGTGCCTTTCCCCCTCTAACACACAATCACAATCAAAAGTGGACCCCCTCTCTACTGAAGAAATAGTTTCTAGGAAAAGCCTTGGTACTGTGTTCTGTGAATTTTCCAGAGCAACAGGGATTCTGTTTCTGGATAGACATGTTGCTGTTATATTTATGAAATGTAATTTTTCACAGCTGTGAGCACAATGGTGAAATTTGGACAAACAACATGTTCAATATTAATAAACTTTGAATAAACAAGCAAACAGCGCTCTGTGCAGCAGCAGAGGAGGGGCTTCAGAGTCCAGCATGTCGTCTGCAGCAGGCAGACCATGACGCATTGACTGCAGTTGACTTTTGCTGCTGGATCCAGGATATAACCTGCTAACGCTACATGGATAATGCTACAACCAAACTTTACTTCACTTCCCTGGAGTCAACAAGCACGAGCGGATAGCTTATAGGAACAGTGCCACTCTGCCATTGCAAGTTTTTGCCATACTAACTTTACCACCTGCTATTACCTCCGCTCATCAAATCCATGCTCTACTTTATAACCATTAATACCTCCACTAAGTGTATTTCACTGATGTTGCAACCAGTACCACTTACTTGGGTGTGTTCTTCCCCCGTGAGTGAGACCGTGGCCCAATTCCAAACCACCCCCTACACCCTCTCCCTGCCCACTTCTGCTTTGTTTGCGCGTTCGCATGGAGCGTACGCCATATTAAGTGCTATTCCAAACCTATTCACAGGGAGTGGAAGTGGGTTATAAAACCCTCCAACAGCGAGTCTGCATCGATGCCAACTTAACCAGCTGCCCTTACTAACGACGTGCAACTCCGTTTTGTGTTCGTCATGGAACATGATCCAATGTAAGTTCCGTGCGACTACCGGTACAAACATTTACTATTAAACTGCTCAAATTGATAGACATTTAATTTATTCTACTTTATTGTCATACAGACATCAACAACATAAAGTAAATAGATTTTATTTTATACCCTTGTCCAGTTTAGAAAATGGTAGACATGTTCATTAGATTGTAAAAATTAAAAATGATTATTTTCTTTTAATTATTGGTAATTGTGTTATTCTCCTTCTGCAGTTGCTAAACAATACATATATGCTGTATATATATATATATGTATATATATATATATACATATATATACATATTATGTCTACTGCAGGTTTAACTTTGTTCACCAACCCTCAGGTAGCTTTAACTATAGGGACCAATGTGGGTATGAAAACCCAGTGTCATACTGTATCAAAGCCTGCAATCCACTTGTTCGTCCACATGGGGGTAGGCTCTGCCAATGTTATACTTTGATGATTCATTAGTATGAGTAGTATGTATCCATGATGGGTGTGCGGATTAATAATATTGAAATATTTATTAAAACCATAATATAATTATATAAACTATTTAGTTTTGATAATAGGCTAATAACAGTATTCTAATAATATTAGTTTTCTCCATTCTTTTATTTAGAACAAGCAGTCATATTTATTCACTAATCTTTATTACAACTCCTGTTTTTATTTATGTATATTTGAATTAGTTTATAATTTGTATTACAGAAAAATACAATTTCAGTTAAGACATGAACACATTGTTGTTGCTAAGGAGCTAAAAGAGAGCCACCATTGGTCATAGCCTACATAATGTAATGACTGGAATGATAAGTCCGATAAGTCCTTCTTCTGCAAACCTGTGAGGTAAGAGGGGGTAGAATGATTAGAGTGTCTGACTCACTGGAAAATAGTTTTGGCTCCTCTTGTCACACAGGCCTAGTCTGCAGTGAATGAAGACATATGGGTTGCCACCAGTGGGCAACCTCTTGTTCTGAAGAGTGAAGCCAATGCTGAAGTGCCTTAAACTGGCAATCTTTTCTAACAGCCAGCAGGGGGCGACTCCTCTGGTTACTAAAATAAGTCTGACTGTATAGAAGTCTATGAGAAAATGAGCCTATTTCTGACTTGATTTATTACCTCAGTAAAGACTGTAAACATGAGTTTATGGTCTCAATCGCTAGTTTCAAGTCTTCTTCAATACAGCATGATGTTCTTTAGTAAATTATGGTCCCATTTAGAGTCAAATAGACCATAAAGCAGGGGATGCTTTAGGGCGTGGCTACCTTGTGATTGACAGGTTGCTACCACAGTATAGTCCAGTTTGGGTGTTGTCCGTGTTTTCGTCTTACAACTTTAACTCTTTCACAGCGTGTTTTCTGTTCATCAGAGTTCATTGTAACATCTAAGTCATCTAAAAATGTCTTGTTCAGCATGCTTAGCCCCACTGTGTCACTACTGGTTGCAAAAAAACAAGATGGTGACGGCCAAAATGCTTAACTCAGCTTTAAATAAAAGTAAACACTCCCAATATTAATTCTGATAACATAAGTGAAAGAGAAAACATAAGACAAAACAGCTTTTTGTGGGAATCATGAAAAACTTTATTGTCCTCCAGGCAATCGAAATTAGAAATGACTTTGACGTGGTTCACAAAACATACACATAGTGTTGACATGTTGTCCCATACAATGTGATCATGGTCCTGAGCCACATGAAGAAATTAACTGAAAAAATAAATAAAATCACCAAACACAGACCAACTAAGTCAGAAATGATCATTTCCTATTTAGAGCGGCTTTAAATATGATGAGTTGGGCAAAAAAGCATTTTTACATAGAAAATCAGTGAAGAAATTAAAGAGATTTGTCTGGGACATGTGGCTATGGGAACGTTTAAATCAACAGGGTTATATATCCATATTGCTCCAGTTAACCGTACCCTGTGTCTAATAAACTTTCAAATTAAAAATATCAGAATTTGTATTAATACGAATATTTGTATTATTCCCATTTTATTACAAAAAAGTACAAAGGTAAAATATGAGGGATTATACTAAAGAGTTAGAATACTGAACCATTACAGTATATCATACAACATCTTAAGAAAATAACATAACACTCATTTTGCAGTGTTTATTAGCTCCCTCCATTAATATGTCAGTTCTCCCCTAAAGATTAAGATGAGAGAAAAGGGAAACATGGTTATAACTTCCATACAGCTGACAGTGCTGAGATATCTGCTCTGATACCAGATTGTATTTAGTGGAAGTTGATTGGTCCAATGGTAGCAAAATCTTCTTTGTCTGTGTCAGCAGAGCGATAAGTCCTTCTTCTGCAAATCTGTGAGTTGAGAGGGAGTGTAATGATTAGACACCTATACTCAGTGTTTGGATATAAAGCATTGATTGCCTATTGGTTATTTTGATTGAGTGAGAGGATGAGTGTCTGACTCACTGGAACACAGTTATGGCTCCTCTTGTCACATAGGCGTAGTCTGCAGTGAATGAAGACGCTTGGGTTGTCACCATGGAGAGGGAAGAGCAGGGCAGAGAAACGAGCACGGTAGGACAGGCCGTTCTCAACCACTGACACACGATGAGAGTCAGTAGAGCACCTGTCAGAGATGTCAGATCAAATCATTAGGACCATTACACATCACAACAGATTTTACATTTTCCACTCCAGTCCATCTAAATTAGGAGAGACACATACCTGGAATGAATGAGAAAGTATTGAACGGGGTCATCAGGGTTTGAGGAGTTAGTGGTATAGCACTCCTCCAGAACGACTGCAAAGCTTGGATCACTCAGAGGCACAGACACTTGCACATGCAGGGCAGAGCCCACTGGCAGAGAGAGCGGACCCGCTGGGTAGCTGTATGAATAGTTGGAGTCCCGGAAAAGATTCATGTAGGCTCTGGCTTTGGTACCTGATCCCGTGAGGCCACCCTTAAGGCTGTTAAGAAAGAAAGAAAATTAGAGATGTATTTCACTCCTGCAATAGTAATTATATTATCCAGGGATTTAGGCCCACATCTTTGAAGTGTGTTGTATACAGTCAACGAATGAAATAAAAGACTCACATCTGAGGTTTGATTACAGCATTCAGGCTGGTTTCGGTTTCCAAGGGATAGGCACAAGAGAACGGAATAATCGAAGGTAGACTGAAGGAACCGTTACTTAGAGGGTAGAAAAACAAGCTGTTGCTGTAGATGGCATGGGTGGTGTTGGTCTGAAAGAAAAAAGGATCAATGAATGACCAGTCATGTGTATAATCTATCAATCTCACTGCAGGTAAGTAGGTGAAAACAGTTTTTGTATTGAAATCAATAAACTTTGGAATTAGGGTAACACTTTACAATAAGGTGCACAAAAGGAACAAATGAGGAACGAAGGAGGAGCTAACTGCTCAATACCATTTGTTAACGGGAAGTTGTTGAACAACTTCTGATTCAATTTTATAGAGTAGCTTATGATTATTTAATTGAGAAATGGCTGTTAGATATCATGTTACTGAACTAATATGTAATTAATTGTTGGTGGGTATCTGTGAATCCTTATAATGGCCCTTTACTTAATGCATAGTTCTTGATTACCTCTGAATGATGCGCTAAATGGCACATAAACTTTAACAAAACATTACTTCATTCTTACCCACGTATTAGTTTCTATTTTGTGTCTTCTCAAGTTTTTTGTGTTGTTATTAAGCACTGAATCATCACTTCATGATTACCTGTCACATTACTCACCAAGTTTGTGCCTATCCTTAAGTAAAATGGTCCACACTGAGTTGTACTCTGTAACAAACTTTTGAGTACTGGGACATGAAATCATGAAGTAATGATTCAGTGCTGAGTAACAACTCAATATGATGCACCACTATAGCAGACACAAACTTGGTAAATAATGAACACAAACACATGCTTCCAAACACACGGTTGGTGCTTCCGTTGTTAGCTAGCTTAAAGTTAACGTCTGTACAGCTGGTACATTGACTGTTTAAGTCAGTCAAATTTATGTGATTGACGCAAGGTGAACATTTCCCTTACTTTCTTGCTGAACATACCTTTAGTCTCACCAGACAATATAAAGATACATTTACAGAGCAGTAAAGAATAATACCAGTACAAGAGAACAGAAAATTAATGAATACAATAGACTTATAGACAAATAATTAGGTGGTAAGTAAGTAGTTAATCTCACCGTCATTACAGTTCCACAGAAGCCAGTCCTACGTAGCACTTGGTACCACACAATATTATCACGCACTGTGTAGCTGGTACAGTATGGGGTCGCCAGGTGACCAGAGAATGCATTCAAACCAGCCGACAGCAGGCTTTGCAGTGGGACACCAACTTCAATCTTATAAGGGGAGCAAACAAGCTGAGAGGCCTGGATTAGTGGTTGTTGGCCTGAAACAACAAAGAAAAGAAAGAAGTGTAAGTGGGAGAGATTGTTGTCTCACTGGATTGTTGTCATTGTAGTAGCTGTGGTTTTAGCAGTCGTGGATCTACCATATGTGGTTGTAGTAGTTAAGGATGTACCATGCGTGGTTGTAGAAGTTGTGGTTGGATAAGTTGTGGTCGTAGCAGTTGAGGGTGGAGTATATGGGGTTGGAGTAGTTGTGGTTGAAACAGTTGAGGGTGGAGTAGTGGTTCTGGCAGCTGAGGGTAGAATAGTCGTGGTGGGAGAAGTTGTGGTTGTAGCAGTTGAGGGTGGAGTAGTTGTGGTTGGAGTAGTTGTGGTTGATGTAGTTGAGGGTGGAGTAGTTGTGGTAGGAGTAGTTGTGGTTGAAGTAATCCTGGGAATTCCTGTTTGAAGGGAAAGCAAAATCTCTGTCAACCCACATGACAACTGCAGGTTGCAATTACAACACTATTGAACAAAAGCCCCACTTCTTCAATGTAACTGGACTTGATCATTTAATTCTTTGGCACCTTTATTTTTTATTGCCTCAATAATAGATTTGCTTATTGTGGTGGAAGAGGATGATCATTCTGTATGATACAAATCAGTGTTTAGAAACGTTTGTTTTAAATGCAAATATGGCTTGTTTTAAATAAAGATGTCCATTCTTTATGGTATCCAATTAGTTCTAGGATGTGTGGTGCCTTCTCTAATTATATGTGAACAATACCAACTGCAGTATGCTTACTGTATGCATAAACTTACCTTCACAAATGACACCAGCATCCTCAGCATGATGACAGTAGTGGTTCGCAAATCCCGGATGTTGACAGTGTGTTAATGATGCCTCATTCCCTGTACAGTGAAGGTCAGCTAACCAAATTGGTCCAGTGCCCTGTCCAAAATATGCATTTCCTAGAGCTGACAGAGCTCTGCCACAGCCCAGCTGTCGACAAACCACATGAGCATCATTCAAATCCCAGTAGTTGTCACAAACCGTCCCCCAATTGTAGTGGCGGTAGATCTCCACTCTGCCAGAACAGCTGCTGTTAGAGTTGACCAGTCTCACTGCAGGATATGGTGCAGTGTATGGATGAATTGTGACTGGAGTCGTGGTTGGAGTAGTTGTGGTTGGAGTAGTTGTGGTTGAAGTAGTCGTGGTTGGAGTAGTTGTTGTTGGAGTAGTTGTGGTTGGAGTAGTTGTGGTTGGAGTAGTTGTTGTTGGAGTAGTTGTGGTTGAAGTAGTCGTGGTTGGAGTAGTTGTGGTTGGAGTAGTTGTGGTAGGAGTAGTTGTGGTTGGAGTAGTCGTTGTTGGAGTAGTTGTGGTTGGAGTAGTTGTGGTTGGAGTAGTTGTGGTAGGAGTAGTTGTGGTTGGAGTAGTCGTGGTTGGAGTAGTTGTGGTTGGAGTAGTTGTTGTTGGAGTAGTTGTGGTAGGAGTAGTTGTGGTTGAAGTAGTCGTGGGAATTCCTGTTTGAACAGAAAGCAAAATCTCTGTCAACCCACATGACAAATTACAACACTAAAGAACAAAAGCCCAATTTCTTCAATGTAACTGGACTTGATCATTTAATTCTTCGGCACCTTTATTTTTCATTGCCTCAATAGCACATTTACTTATCGTGGTGGAAGAGGATGCTCATTCTTTATGATACAAATTAGAGTTTCAAAACGTATGTTTTAATTATAAACGTGGCTTGCTGTAAATAAAGATGTCCATTCTTTATGGTATCAAGTTAGTTCTAGGATGTGTGGTGCCTTCTCTAATTATATGTGAACAATACCAACTGCAGTGTGCTTACTGTATGCATAAACTTACCTTCACAAATGACACCAGCATCCTCAGCATGATGACAGTAGTGGTACCCTAATCCCCGATGGGTACAGTTTGTTAGTGATGCTTCATTCCCTGTACAGTGAAGGTCAGCTAACCAAATTGGTCCAGTGCCCTGTCCAAAATATGCATTTCCTAGAGCTGACAGAGCTCTGCCACAGCCCAGCTGTCGACAAACCACATGAGCATCATTCAAATCCCAGTAGTTGTCACAAACCGTCCCCCAATTGTAGTGGCGGTAGATCTCCACTCTGCCAGAACAGCTGCTGTTAGAGTTGACCAGTCTCACTGCAGGATATGGTGCAGTGTATGGATGAATTGTGACTGGAGTCGTGGTTGGAGTAGTTGTGGTTGGAGTAGTTGTGGTTGAAGTAGTCGTGGTTGGAGTAGTTGTGGTTGGAGTAGTTGTGGTTGGAGTAGTTGTGGTTGGAGTAGTTGTTGTTGGAGTAGTTGTGGTTGGAGTAGTCGTTGTTGGAGTAGTTGTAGTTGGAGTAGTTGTGGTTGGAGTAGTTGTGGTAGGAGTAGTTGTGGTTGGAGTAGTTGTGGTAGGAGTAGTTGTGGTTGGAGTAGTCGTGGTTGGAGTAGTTGTGGTTGGAGTAGTTGTTGTTGGAGTAGTTGTGGTAGGAGTAGTTGTGGTTGGAGTAGTCGTGGTTGGAGTAGTTGTGGTTGGAGTAGTTGTGGTTGAAGTAGTCGTGGGAATTCCTGTTTGAACGGAAAGCAAAATCTCTGTCAACCCACATGACAAATTACAACACTAAAGAACAAAAGCCCAATTTCTTCAATGTAACTGGACTTGATCATTTAATTCTTCGGCACCTTTATTTTTAATTGCTTCAATAGCAGATTTACTTATTGTTGTGGAAGAGGATGCTCATTCTTTATGATACAAATTTGAGTTTCGAAACGTATGTTTTAATTATAAATGTGTTTTGCTGTAAATAAAGATGTCCATTCTTTATGGTATCCAGTTAGTTCTAGGATGTGTGGTGCCTTCTCTAATTATATGTGAACAATACCAACTGCAGTGTGCTTACTGTATGCATAAACTTACCTTCACAAATGACACCAGCATCCTCAGCATGATGACAGTAGTGGTTCGCAAATCCCGGATGTTGACAGTGTGTTAATGATGCCTCATTCCCTGTACAGTGAAGGTCAGCTAACCAAATTGGTCCAGTGCCCTGTCCAAAATATGCGTTTCCTAGAGCTGACAGAGCTCTGCCACAGCCCAGCTGTTGACAAACCACATGAGCATCATTCAAATCCCAGTAGTTGTCACAAACCGTCCCCCAACGATAGTGGTGGTAAATCTCCACTCTGCCAGAACAGCTGCTGTTAGAGTTGACCAGTCTCACTGCAGGATATGGTGCAGTGTATGGATGAGTTGCGATTGGAGTCGTGGTTGGAGTAGTTGTTGTTGGGAGTAGTTGTGGTTTGAGTAGTTGTTGTTGGAGTAGTTGTGGTAGGAGTAGTTGTGGTTGGAGTAGTCGTGGTTGGAGTAGTCGTGGTTGGAGTAGTTGTGGTAGGAGTAGTTGTGGTTGGAGTAGTCGTTGTTGGAGTAGTTGTAGTTGTGGTTGGAGTAGTTGTGGTAGGAGTAGTTGTGGTTGGAGTAGTCGTGGTTGGAGTAGTTGTGGTTGGAGTAGTTGTTGTTGGAGTAGTTGTGGTAGGAGTAGTTGTGGTTGAAGTAGTCGTGGGAATTCCTGTTTGAACGGAAAGCAAAATCTCTGTCAACCCACATGACAAATTACAACACTAAAGAACAAAAGCCCCATTTCTACAATGTAACTGGACTTGATCATTTAATTCTTCGGCACCTTTATTTTTTATTGCCTCAATAGTATATTTTCTTATTGTGGTGTAGGAGGATGCTCATTCTGTATGATACAAATTAAAGTTTGGAAACGTATGTTTTAATTGTAAATGTGGCTTGTTGTAAATAAAGATGTCCATTCTTTATGGTATCCAGTTAGTGCTATTATATTAGGTGCCTTCTCTTATTATATGTGAAGACCAACTGCAGTATGCTTACTGTATGAATAAACTTACCTTCACAAATGACACCAGCATCCTCAGCATGATGACAGTAGTGCTTCCCAAATCCCGGATGTTGACAGTGTGTTAGTGATGCCTCATTCCCTGTACAGTGAAGGTCAGCTAACCAAATTGGTCCAGTGCCCTGTCCAAAATATGCATTTCCTAGAGCTGACAGAGCTCTGCCACAGCCCAGCTGTCGACAAACCACATGAGCATCATTCAAATCCCAGTAGTTGTCACAAACCGTCCCCCAACGATAGTGGTGGTAAATCTCCACTCTGCCAGAACAGCTGCTGTTAGAGTTGACCAGTCTCACTGCAGGATATGGTGCAGTGTATGGATGAGTTGCGATTGGAGTCGTGGTTGGAGTAGTTGTGGTCTGAGTAGTTGTGGTAGGAGTAGTTGTGGTTGTAGTAGTCGTGGTTTGAGTAGTTGTTGTTGGAGTAGTTGTGGTAGGAGTAGTTGTGGTTTGAGTAGTTGTGGTTGGAGTAGTTGTTGTTGGAGTAGTTGTGGTTGTAGTAGTTGTTGTTGGAGTAGTTGTGGTAGGAGTAGTTGTGGTTGAAGTAGTCGTGGGAATTCCTGTTTGAATGGAAAGCAAAATCTCTGTCAACCCACATGACAAATTACAACACTAAAGAACAAAAGCCCAATTTCTTCAATGTAACTGGACTTGATCATTTAATTCTTCGGCACCTTTATTTTTAATTGCTTCAATAGCAGATTTACTTATTGTTGTGGAAGAGGATGCTCATTCTTTATGATACAAATTTGAGTTTCGAAACGTATGTTTTAATTATAAATGTGTTTTGCTGTAAATAAAGATGTCCATTCTTTAGTGTATCCAGTTAGTTCTAGGATGTGTGGTGCCTTCTCTAATTATATGTGAACAATACCAACTGCAGTGTGCTTACTGTATGCATAAACTTACCTTCACAAATGACACCAGCATCCTCAGCATGATGACAGTAGTGGTTCGCAAATCCCGGATGTTGACAGTGTGTTAATGATGCCTCATTCCCTGTACAGTGAAGGTCAGCTAACCAAATTGGTCCAGTGCCCTGTCCAAAATATGCGTTTCCTAGAGCTGACAGAGCTCTGCCACAGCCCAGCTGTTGACAAACCACATGAGCATCATTCAAATCCCAGTAGTTGTCACAAACCGTCCCCCAACGATAGTGGTGGTAAATCTCCACTCTGCCAGAACAGCTGCTGTTAGAGTTGACCAGTCTCACTGCAGGATATGGTGCAGTGTATGGATGAGTTGCGATTGGAGTCGTGGTTGGAGTAGTTGTTGTTGGAGTAGTTGTGGTTTGAGTAGTTGTTGTTGGAGTAGTTGTGGTAGGAGTAGTTGTGGTTGGAGTAGTCGTGGTTGGAGTAGTTGTGGTTGGAGTAGTTGTTGTTGGAGTAGTTGTGGTAGGAGTAGTTGTGGTTGGAGTAGTCGTTGTTGGAGTAGTTGTAGTTGGAGTAGTTGTGGTTGGAGTAGTTGTGGTAGGAGTAGTTGTTGTTGGAGTAGTTGTGGTTGAAGTAGTCGTGGGAATTCCTGTTTGAACGGAAAGCAAAATCTCTGTCAACCCACATGACAAATTACAACACTAAAGAACAAAAGCCCCATTTCTACAATGTAACTGGACTTGATCATTTAATTCTTCGGCACCTTTATTTTTTATTGCCTCAATAGTATATTTTCTTATTGTGGTGTAGGAGGATGCTCATTCTGTATGATACAAATTAAAGTTTGGAAACGTATGTTTTAATTGTAAATGTGGCTTGTTGTAAATAAAGATGTCCATTCTTTATGGTATCCAGCTAGTGCTATTATATTAGGTGCCTTCTCTTATTATATGTGAAGACCAACTGCAGTGTGCTTACTGTATGAATAAACTTACCTTCACAAATGACACCAGCATCCTCAGCATGATGACAGTAGTGCTTCCCAAATCCCGGATGTTGACAGTGTGTTAGTGATGCCTCATTCCCTGTACAGTGAAGGTCAGCTAACCAAATTGGTCCAGTGCCCTGTCCAAAATATGCATTTCCTAGAGTTGACAGAGCTCTGCCACAGCCCAGCTGTCGACAAACCACATGAGCATCATTCAAATTCCAGTAGTTGTCACACACCGTCCCCCAATGGCCATGTTGGAGGACCTCCACTCTGCCAGAGCAGGGGGTGTTAGAGTTGACCAGTCTCACTGGAAGAATTTCTGGTTGAAGGGAAAGCAAAATTTCTTTCAACCCACACAGCAACTGCAGGTTTCAATTACAACAGTATTGAGTAAAAGCCCCATTTTTTCAATGTAACTGTACTGGATCATTTAATCCTTTTGATATAATGTGCTTTCTCTATTTATATGTGAACAATACCAACAGTGCACTTACTCTGTGCATAAACTTACCTTCACAAATGACACTCGCATCCTCAAAATGAAGACAGTTGTGATTCCCTAATCCCAGATGTGGACAGTCTGTTAGTGATGACTCATTCCCTGTACACCGAAGGTCATCTAACCAAATTTGTCCAGTGCCCTGTCCAAAATATGCATTTCCTGGTGCTGCCAGAACCCTGCCACAGCCCATTTGTCGACAAACCACCTGAGCGTCATTCAAATTCCAAAGGTCGTCACACACCGTCCCCCAACGGTCAAGGTGGAAGATCTCCACTCTGCCAGAGCAGCGGTGTTTACAGTCGGCTAGTCTCACTTGAGGACTTACAGACACCAGCGCCGCCATGAGCTGCCGGTGACAGCAGCCACCAAGTTGGTCTGTGTGCACGTCGGCTTGGGATTATAACCAAGTTAGATAGTTATTTATTATTATTTACTATTATTATTTAGTTAGTTAGTTAGTTAAAGGAGAACACAGGGAACATTACGCCGGTAATGCCTTGGAGATAAGTTTTACTTTGTGGTGGTAGTTTTGGTATGCTAATGTTGAGTCGGTAGCTAGCTAGCTAGCAGAAGCTACCGGCAAGTTATGTAAACACGCGCTATAACATGGACATGCAGTCTAGCCACAACTCATTTTTTCTGTCAGCCATTTGGTGCTGGGCAAGCAGTGTACAGTGGGTTTATCAGAGCTTTGTCACTGAAACAACTGCCCCCGAGGCTGGAAACCACGTTGATGAGAGTGGCGAGAGTGAAGGTAAATAATAAAGTTGCTGGCTGTAATACCAAAACAATAAGCAGAATGATGCTGTAATGTTCTATAGAGCTGGAGGGGACTGCAGAGTGAGGAGGTAATCCTCTGTGGTTTTGACACTCCCTGCAAGCCCCTTCACATTACAAGAAATTATTCGATCTATTGTTAATATAAACTATTGATTAGTGAATTTTTAATCTAATAAGAATTTGAGCTTAATTTGTAAACTGGTAATATGTCAGACACTTTACCTGTCCATCCTGTTGAAGTCTGCATTAGTAGGAGCAACAGCATACCCCGAGTCATCCCCATTATGGGCCACATCCAGCAGATAAGACGTACACTTGCTGAATAGAACAAAAGAGATATTTTAACAAACTACATCAAAGCAGACTCTAATGGCTTGCTCAATAATGGATGTAAATGCAGATACAAATTCACAAAATTATCAAATCATTCTACCATCAACAAGGTCAGAAATTAGATTACATTATTAGATTAAAAGATGGTTTATTTCCAGTGTAACTCTTGAAGTGGGTGTTTGGGAATCCAACAGTAGCTGTGTTTCCATTCAATTTAATTTTAAGCAAACTTCTGAAATGTTGCATGAAGGAAATGCAAACTAGGCACGTTTCCATCAACTGGTTTGGAACAAATAAACTCGGCTACAATGTAGTTTTGTCAGAAGTTGACAGAAGTAGGCTTTGCATGGCTGTAAGCTGCTAGTAGACAGAGTAGAAAAAGTAGAGGTTGTGAACTGGAAACAAAACAGATTGCCTTGGCTATCTAACCCATGTAAGATGGAAAAATGGCAAGGGGTCTTCATGAATTTTTTTCAATTGGGCAAGTGTTAATTGTTCTTTCATATCAGCTAGTATTGGCCATGTTTCATGCTGCCCGTAGACAAAGACAAGCATTCGTGCGTTATGGGATTACCCAGGAAGAGACTGAGGAACTTTTATAGAATTTTGCCATTTCCATACAGCTTTTCTAATGTGATACTTCAAAATACACATAAAAATATTGAATGGAAACTCAGCTAGTGAGTGAAAGAGCTTGTTCGAGAATTCAACTGTGAGAATGGGACCGTGTAGAAGCCAGTGTTGGCGTCCAGAGACATATAATATAACTATTACATTGTTAGTCACATGTAACCCTCGAAATGTAACTTGGATTGTAAAGATAAACACAATGCCAGGGTACAAATTTGCAAGGGAACTGATTTTACCCATTTGTGTTAATTAGTGTTAACCAATTATATCTCATGAATAGCCCAATCATAAAATGTACAGTACTGTCTATATTCTGTTAATCACCTCCACCACTGCCCCCATCATTATTGTCATCATCATTCACTTACCTTTCCAGGTGTGAGGCAGGCAGTTGTCCTTGGAGGCTGACTGGCAGTGCTGCGTCAGTTGTCAGAAGAGAGTCTCTGTGAGCCGCAGACCTGTGCTGCGTCCCTTGGTGTACTGGACCATTTATAGGAGCCAGAAGATAATTAGGTGGCACAATGATGCTCGGTATGTTTTCTGAAGTGGTAGCCAAGTTTAAGAATGTTGAATATCTAGACAAGCAACCAAGTTAACCACTTGACCTTGCCTGACAAGTTATGAGTTGGAACAATAGAAGTTTACAGTATTTTACAATATTTCCACTAGATTGCAGTAAATGAAAGGTCGTCCCCAGAACAACTTACATTATGGGAAAACTTTCTCAGATAAATGAAAAAATCCATTTGGCTTCTGCCTGATGCAGAACCAGGTCACAGTCTTCAACTTTGGTGGCTCAATTGTATAGCACAGAATTTGAATTCTGTCAAATGGTTTATAAGGGGCAACAAGAGTATTTCCTATATGTCTGCTCTTACGTTCACCACTGTGTTCTAAGGGATGTGAGAGGCAGAGAGTGTTTTACCAGGTGTCCATCAGGCGGGAGAACACATCCACACGGACTACTGGGGTTAACCCTGGAGGGCTAAGGCTGTCACAAGTATGTCTCTTGGTCTCTCCTCTCCAGCCACATTCCCTATTCCTCAGACCCCTTCATTTCCATTTTCCATCCATCCAGCAGGGTAGTGGCTAGAACAGAGCCCCCAAACTGGGGAAACTCTCACAAGATTGTTAAGGTTAGGCATTGTCCTCGAATGGAGAGTTTTTGCAAGTTTTTGCAGATCTCAGATCAGACCTCTGATTGGTCAATACTACTCTGATTACAAACCAGAACGCTGCCGATACAAAAATCTTGCCCCGTTGCCTACATATTCTGCATTCACATGCAGATATCTGTTCATAGAGATTATGTCCTAGTTGCTTTGTTTGTTTCTTGCTTGATGCTCTTGTGTTCAAGCATCTATTATCTGTATGCTTACTTGTACCTACCTACCTGCCTGCCTGTTTCCTGTGTACATGCCCCTTTGCCTTCCGGCCCACTTGTCTGCCTACCTGTACCTGCCTGTAAGGTATTTCACCAATAAAATCACGGAAGTCATCCTGCTTCCTCCTCGTTCTGCGTTTGGGTCCGATCCCCTTTGCCCTGCATAACCAGAGGCAGATATTTGAATTGCATTCCCCTCTCTTTGGTGCCAGGCATCCCTCCAGAGCTCTTTGGAGCCCTGTGGAGGCTGCTCACACCCTGTGCATCCCCTCATAGGCCTCTGAAGCCCCATGAGAGGGCTCCACACTTGAGACATCCCTCCAGTTGCTCCAGGTCTGCAAAAGAAATATACAGTATGACCTCATTGTATGTTTTACATGTGAAACTTTATTTTGCAGTAACTTACAGCTAAGTTTAGCGGACTAACATTCTAACAAAATAGAAACACTTGAGTAGAGTGCAAGCATATGCAAATATTTCTCGTTTTAAAAGTTTAACTGCTGGACACAAGATGTATCCTACTGAAAAGTCCATTCTCAGTATATTTGGACTGGAGGTTTCAAGGTTCAGCATCACCAGTCCAGGTTCCTTCCTGGCCTAGGACGTCTACACCCATGTGCTCCATGGAGGAGAGGAGAACAGTCAGAAGCAAGCAGGATGCCCCAATATGGCTGCTGTTCAATCATTGTCTGCTATCTCACTTTTGCCACCAAAGAGGAGAACCGTTTTTTATCAGCGTGTGGAAGTTTCCAGCTCAAGAGGATGCTGTTATTAGCTTCTCAGAGCAGGGGATCAGTACAGCAACATACGTACACACAACAACACTGATAGTGTAACCATATTTATATAAGACTGACCACAGATGACCCATAGGAACACTAAAAATGAACAGAGACTGATATTAATTCACCTGTTGCCCCAGTGCGTGCTGGGAGGCTTTCCACTACACCTGCCAACTATGATGGATGGTGATGGGTGTAACTGCAAATGTGTTGGCGGTTAGGACTGCCAGTAATTAGCACACTTAACCTAAAAGTTAATTAGGGTGCAGTGTTGTAAGAGATGCATTCTTAGATTAAGACATTAGACCTCACACATTAAGACATTGATTTCCTGCATGCCACAACTTAAGACAGTTTTTATGGCTTTGTTCTGGTCTGTGTCACAATCCTTTCTGTTCAGCATCATCAGCAACATCTGCCAAGAATGTTGGAAATGTGTCATGGGGCTAAGCCATCAATTAATTTGTCTTAAGTTCTGGGGCCAGACAACAGAGGAGAAGACATCAAATTATAATGCAAGAAAATTATTCAATGAGTACAACACACGTCCTCCAAAAGTTTAAACATGAAATAAAAATGGATGAGTTTGAGGGGCTTTCATCCAGCTGTCACAGCAGCTGTTGACGAGCAAGTCTTGCATCCACCCAGACCCATATGCTGTGCCTGTGTATGTCGCTTCTTGTCGTTCGTCTCCTGTCTGTCTGTCTCACACCGTTTTCCCCCCCGACTATGTTAAAGCGTCTTTGAGAATATTATAAAGCGCTATATAAATCTAATATTATTATTATTATTACCAATGCAGCCAGGAGAGCCATTGTTGGTGAAGAAAGGCCGGACATTTTTGTAGGGCAATATGAGAAATGGTGGGATGGAATTCCCCAAGGTATTTACAGCACACTCAAGTGTAGCCGACGATGATTGAAAGACGAAGAATATTGAAACATGAAAAGGATAATTAAGTTATTCCCTAATTCTTGAAACTTCTTTCAGAAACTGTTACCTGACCTCAGGGCACCAAGTGCTCAGGCACTTAATTTACAACAGCCTGTTTAAGCTCACAGAAGAGAATCAACAAGACTTATTATCCATTCTGACCATTTGAGCTTGTTGATTTAATTAGGACTCTGTTACGGGTTTAAGGCCCTGATATCTGTTTTTCTCCCCAATGACTCAGAGAATCCCCACACTTGCCTGTGGAGCAGAGCGTTTCAGCATGATCCTCAGCCTCTACACCTGGTTCCGGTCCGCAGAGCTCACAATATAGGTTTTATCAACAATTTTAACCTGTTTTGGAATGGTCCCCTCCTCTTCAAAACCTATGGAGTCCACCCCAACACACTGGGTAGCAAAATTGCAGCCAATTTACAGCACACTGTGCAGTCCTCTCCACATGATTGACTGTTTACATTCCACACCCCCTCCCCGGAATCTCAAACTTTGTTGGTGTCACCACAGAGTACTGTCCTCCCCGCTACCTCCCCCCATCAGCCTCGTTTGTCATTGCACTCTCACTGAACAATTTCCCCATACAAACTATGAATACAGACGGGGCCTATCGTCCACACTGCATATCTAAAGGTGTGTGCACTGGAAACCTCTGCCGCCTGCCTCATGCCTCAGCTTGCTCTGCTGGTGTTCCGCCTTCCCCAGTCAAGATCGCCCTGATCACTGCACGATCCTCTTGGAAACACGTCATTCATCCATTCACGTCAATGACTTTTTTTGCAGTGAAAGTATGAAACGTATGTTCTTGACTGAAACGTGCCAGCAAAGTATTGATTATTCACATTTGATCGAGCTTTGTCCTGCAGATGTAGCAGTTGTGTACTCTCTCTTTGCGTTGTGTTATTAATGATGTCCACACACCGTCACGTTTGGCTCCAACTCGCCATTTATTCTGATAATACAGAGATGATGTTAGATCTCCCACAGTCAGTCTCACAGCGGCAAAGCTTCTCAAAGATGCACGGAGACGGCACATGCAGACTGTTTACAAGTTATTTACATACAAGCTAACATTTATACAAATATAAAAATATACAACATGTACCTGATAATACAGAGATGATGTTAGATCTCCCACAGTCAGTCTCACAGCGGCAAAGCTTCTCAAAGATGCTAAAACAAAATGATATCAGTTGAAGTTGCTGTTGATTAGCCAGCTAGCTTTAACTAAGCTAGCAAAGTCACCGACAACGTGGCGTGTTCAACAAAGTACAATCAAAGAGGCAACTAATATCAACATTCAGCATTTTCTCTAGTACTTGGAAGCTTAGCTCAACATACAATTTACAGAAACACAATTTTACCCATAAAAACAAGGCTTATGCTCTTTATATTTACGGAGCTAATTCAAAGTCAACCTACCACGGAGACGGCACATGCAGACTGTTGACGAGATGCGGGGTGCACCTGTCAAGTCTGCAGGGGCGCAGTAGAGGGCGCTAATGCTACGTACACACAACGGTCTCCATGGCAACCTCCATTATAATCAGATATCAGAGTAAATAATGTATAAAATGAATAATAATTAAATAATAAAGTAAATAATAAAGTAAATAACACGATATTGAAACAGATGACATATAATACATTCATTCAGTGTACATACATATAAACATATTAAGACAGAGTTAGTAATGGCAAGTGTAATCATTAACTCCGCTACACAGAGTGTTCTTAGAGTTTTTATCAGTACACCCCGTTTGACGGGCCGTGGTGGTGGACTTGCTGTACTTTTTAATAACAAATTTACATGCCAGATAAAAAGCGCAGATCTTTACGGTTCTTATGAATTGTAAATGTCCAGAGACAGTAGACTAAATCCTATCTATTGACCAGGCCCAATCGGCTCAGACTTTTTATTTTCTATTATAAAGCTGGACAAGGTCCTAATAGTTGGAGATTTTAATTCTCATACTGATGACACCACATGTATTACTGCCTTTGAATTTCTTAATCTCACATAGTCCTTCAATTTTACATTCTGGACCTTGTTTTTACACATGGTATAGATATTGAACTTGTTGGCTCTAAGGATTCATGTGTCTGTGACCACAAAAATAAAGTATTTTTATTTTATATTTGTTTTACATTAGAGTCTCAGCCTTATTGCCATATGAGAGGCTGCAGCTGTCAATTTGTCTGTGGTGTTTGACAGTAAGTGCTGTTTTAAATGATGGAAACGTGGATACTTCAGTCCAATCATTTAACAACCACTGCTCCTTGGTGCTGAATAAAGTGTCTCCTCTTAAACTTAGAGAGGTCCCCTCCAAAAATCCAGCCCAATGGATAAATGAAACTATCCAGAGTTATAATCGCAAATGTCAAAGGAGTCAACGCTTGTGAAAAGCCACGAAGCTGGAAGTACACAAACTGCATCTCAGAGAACTTATGAGTACCCTTAATGAAATAGTGAAGGCTGAGAGATCTTATTTCTCTGATCTAATATCCTCCATCAAGAGTAATCCTAAAGTCCTGTTTGATACTATAAACTCTATTGTCTCTCCCAAACTTCAGACATTACCGATCTTCTCTAACAGTGACTGCAATAACTATCCTAATTATTTTATCAATACGGTTGTAAATGTTAGTGCGAACATCTCACCCTTGTCCAGTCAACTCACTAGAGGTTGCACAAATCCATCCATCTTGGACTCCTTTTCTCCTGTGTCCATAGATGACATTGCAACCTTGTTAGGACAAATGAAACCCTCCTCTAGCCTACTTGATGTCCTATTGGCCCTATTATAGCATAGTCAACAATTTAAACCACTCTCTTTTATCAGGGTGTTTTCCCAGGTATTTTAAGCAGGCTATTGTTCAACCTTTATTGAAGACACCAAAACTGGACCCCTCTCTGCTAGAGAACTACAGGCCTACTCCCTGTCTTTTCCAAAATTCAGAAAAGGTTGTTGAAAAATAACTGGTTCAAATACTGGAACTGCACAGGGTGTTTGATACATTTTAATTTGGTTTCTGTAAACTTTACTCCACGGAAACAGCTCTCCTTAAGGTCTCAAATTATATTTTAATGGCTGCTGACGATGGAGATTGTTCAGTTTGGGTTTTATTGGACTATAGCTCAGCATTTGATACTGCTGACCATCACATTATAATCCACAGGCTAAATTACCTTATCGGCTTTTCTGGGACTGCATTTGAGTGGTTCTCTTCCTGTCTCTCAGCCAGGACTTTGTCAGTCTCTGTGGGGGAATTTGTGTTGGACACAGCTGCTTTGCCATGTGGTGTTTGCCAGGGATTGATCTTGAGACACATTTTATTCTCTATATACATACTGCCACTAGGACAGATTATTAATAGTTTTAGCAACATCTCTTATCATTTGTAAACTGATGACATCCAGTTGTATTTTTCAGTTAAAACTGATGAGTCTTTCTATTCTGAACTGTTGTTTAAATGCAAAAACATTTTCTGCAGTTAAATGCAGATAAAACGTAAGTCCTGATTCTTGCTCCAGATCACCTTCACTCACTGATCAAGCAGAACCATGGTGCCTTAGCCTCATCTTCTCGGTCTCGTCTGCGTAATCTGGGTGGGATTTTTGACCAATCCATGAGTTTGGATGCTCACATTAAGACGCTGACTGGATCATGTTTCTTTCACTTGAGAAACATAGCTAAACTTAGGCCTGTGGTGTCGAGACATGAAATGGAGATCCTAATCCACGATTTTATGTCATCAAGATTGGACTATTACTATTTAATAATTACTCCTTACACCCCTTACAAACCATCCAAAATGCTGCTGCTTTGGAATAGTCTCTCAATAAGCTTGAGGTCTTTTCACTCTGTGGACTCTTTTAAAAAGCAGCTAAAACAAAAAAAAACATCTGTTCAGGCATTTAGGTGATATTTTATGTTTTAACTTTTTATCTGTTTCTCCAGTATATTTTATCCAGTGTTTTTATCTTTGTTTTATTTCTTTGATTCTATTTTTATTTTATGTGATTTTATTTCCTTGACTGTGAAGTACTTTGTGCAGATCTGCGAAAGGTGCTACTGTGTATAAATAAACTTGGCTCGCTTGCTTGCAGATTGCAGAAAATTAATGGGTGTATCCCAAAACAATTACCAGTTTAGCTTTTCTCTGGAAATGGATAGCATGTACAGCCAGATAATGATGACTGGGTTTCTTTTGAAAGCTGTCCAAAGAGGACAATGATTTGACCTATTAATTACGTTCACACTTTTTTCTGTTGGACTTTAGGTCTACAAGTAATTGTCAACAAGTACAACATCATCTGCTAAACTACCTGCTGCTGTTTGAACATCAGAGATTCAACATCATCAGAGGTACCACCTGCACTCATACTTGCCAACTCTCACGATCATTGATTTTCTGCATGCCACAACTTAAGACAGTTTTTATGGCTTTGTTCTGGTCTGTGTCACAATTCTTTCTGTTCAGCATCATCAGCAACATCTGCCAAGAATGTTGGAAATGTGTCATGGGGCTAAGCCATCAATTAATTTGTCTTAAGAGTACCCTTAATGAAATAGTGAAGGCTGAGAGATCTTATTTCTCTGATCTAATATCCTCCATCAAGAGTAATCCTAAAGTCCTGTTTGATACTATAAACTCTATTGTCTCTCCCAAACTTCAGACATTACCGATCTTCTCTAACAGTGACTGCAATAACTATCCTAATTATTTTATCAATGAGGTTGTAAATGTTAGTGCGAACATCTCACCCTTGTCCAGTCAACTCACTAGAGGTTGCACAAATCCATCCATCTTGGACTCCTTTTCTCCTGTGTCCATAGATGACATTGCAACCTTGTTAGGACAAATGAAACCCTCCTCTAGCCTACTTGATGTCCTATTGGCCCTATTATAGCATAGTCAACAATTTAAACCACTCTCTTTTATCAGGGTGTTTTCCCAGGTATTTTAAGCAGGCTATTGTTCAACCTTTATTGAAGACACCAAAACTGGACCCCTCTCTGCTAGAGAACTACAGGCCTACTCCCTGTCTTTTCCAAAATTCAGAAAAGGTTGTTGAAAAATAACTGGTTCAAATACTGGAACTGCACAGGGTGTTTGATACATTTTAATTTGGTTTCTGTAAACTTTACTCCACGGAAACAGCTCTCCTTAAGGTCTCAAATTATATTTTAATGGCTGCTGACGATGGAGATTGTTCAGTTTGGGTTTTATTGGACTATAGCTCAGCATTTGATACTGCTGACCATCACATTATAATCCACAGGCTAAATTACCTTATCGGCTTTTCTGGGACTGCATTTGAGTGGTTCTCTTCCTGTCTCTCAGCCAGGACTTTGTCAGTCTCTGTGGGGGAATTTGTGTTGGACACAGCTGCTTTGCTATGTGGTGTTTGCCAGGGATTGATCTTGAGACACATTTTATTCTCTATATACATACTGCCACTAGGACAGACTATTAATAGTTTTAGCAACATCTCTTATCATTTGTAAACTGATGACATCCAGTTGTATTTTTCAGTTAAAACTGATGAGTCTTTCTATTCTGAACTGTTGTTTAAATGCAAAAACATTTTCTGCAGTTAAATGCAGATAAAACGTAAGTCCTGATTCTTGCTCCGGATCACCTTCACTCACTGATCAAGCAGAACCATGGTGCCTTAGCCTCATCTTCTCGGTCTCGTCTGCGTAATCTGGGTGGGATTTTTGACCAATCCATGAGTTTGGATGCTCACATTAAGACGCTGACTGGATCATGTTTCTTTCACTTGAGAAACATAGCTAAACTTAGGCCTGTGGTGTCGAGACATGAAATGGAGATCCTAATCCACGATTTTATGTCATCAAGATTGGACTATTACTATTTAATAATTACTCCTTACACCCCTTACAAACCATCCAAAATGCTGCTGCTTTGGAATAGTCTCTCAATAAGCTTGAGGTCTTTTCACTCTGTGGACTCTTTTAAAAAGCAGCTAAAACAAAAAAAAACATCTGTTCAGGCATTTAGGTGATATTTTATGTTTTAACTTTTTATCTGTTTCTCCTGTATATTTTATCCAGTGTTTTTATCTTTGTTTTATTTCTTTGATTCTATTTTTATTTTATGTGATTTTATTTCCTTGACTGTGAAGTACTTTGTGCAGATCTGCGAAAGGTGCTACTGTGTATAAATAAACTTGGCTCGCTTGCTTGCAGATTGCAGAAAATTAATGGGTGTATCCCAAAACAATTACCAGTTTAGCTTTTCTCTGGAAATGGATAGCATGTACAGCCAGATAATGATGACTGGGTTTCTTTTGAAAGCTGTCCAAAGAGGACAATGATTTGACCTATTAATTACGTTCACACTTTTTTCTGTTGGACTTTAAGTCTACAAGTAATTGTCAACAAGTACAACATCATCTGCTAAACTACCTGCTGCTGTTTGAACATCAGAGATTCAACATCATCAGAGGTACCACCTGCACTCATACTTGCCAACTCTCACGATTTTTCCGGAAGACTCGTTTTTTCATTGCCCTTTCTTTTCACACTTTTTTTCCTTTTCATTATCTCAACCTGTTTCTGGCACTGTACAGTGTATATAAGCCATAAGGCCTACTTTTTCCACATGGATGGCAATAGAGCGACACCACATGTCTTTTCCCAGCGGAGGAGAGCTGCTCGCAACACCACGGTGTGTTTGAGCTGTGCTTTCCACACATCACAGCATCACAGTAAAGCTGTGGTGGTGTGCCGCAAGCCATTTTAAATAACAGACAATTAATAATAATTGTTATAAATTGTAATTATTATAAATAATAATAATGATCATTTCAGAGTACAGTGGTGCCGTTGTTGCATTGTGTCTGAAAGGGCCTTCAGTGAGTGAGAGAAATAGAGGGAAATGGAGAGTACTAATAAGAGATCAAAATATTCAAAAAGGGGCAAAAAATGAATGAATGAAAAATGATATGATATAAAGCCCAAGAATAATAGCCTGGTTAATACAAGATATTCACACAACTTCCCACCTGAGGGGTGAAATATTCAGTTTTCTTCCCCGGGAATTAAAAGCAGGCCTATTTAACAAAAAATGCTGTTGCACTGTACTTAGTATTTCGTTATTTTCATTCTTTAAAAGTCACCAGAATGCAGGAAACAAAGTCTCTGAAACTCAAATTATTCAAGAGGGAGGATCCCCAGACCACTATTTTTGAGGTCTCTATACCTGTATATTGAGCGTACTTGTATACTGAACTATGCACTCTTATGGTTCCCATTGTACAAACAGGACTGAAAGTGCCTTTCTCCCTCTAACACACAATCACAATCAAAAGTGGATACACTCTCTACTGAAGAAATAGTTTCTAGGAAAAGCCTTGAATCAGAATCAGAATCAGAATCGTGTTTATTGCCAGGTGTAAGAGGTATACACTAGGAATTTGCTTTGGTTTTGTTGGTGCAAGTTAAACAGTTTATTTAACAAAAGAATAGATAAAAACGTTAGAATAAAATAAGAATAAAAAAATTGAAAAAGATTCAGAGCAACAGGGATGCTGTTTCTGGATAGACATGTTGCTGTTATATTTATGAAATGTAATTTTTCACAGCTGTGAGCACACTGGTACAATTTGGACACACAACATGTTCACTATTAATAAACTTTGAATAAACAAACGAACAGCGCTCTGTGCAGCAGCAGAGGAGGAGGTTCAGGCCTCTGCAGACTGAGTCCAGCATGTCGTCTGCAGCGGGCAGACCATGACGAATTGACTGCAGTTGACTTTTGCTGCTGGATCCAGGATATAACCTGCTAACGCTACATGGATAACGCTAAAACCAAACTTTACTTCACTTCCCTGGAGTTAAAAAAGCACGAGCAGATAGCCTATAGGAACAGTGCCACTCTGCCATTGCAACGATTGCCATACTAATACTTTACCATCTGCAATTACCTCCACTCATTAAATCCATGCTCTTCTGTTTAACCATGTGGTTATGTCAAAACAAGTTACTAATATGCCTATTTGGGAATTAATACCTCCGCTAAGTGTATTTCACTGATGTTGCAACCAGTACCACTTACCCTGTGAGAGAGACTTTATTTCCAAAAATAGTGGTCTGGGGGTCCTCCCTCTTGAATAATTTGAGTTTCAGAGACTTTGTTTCCTGCATTCTGGTGACTTTTAAAGAATGAAAATAACAAAATATTAAGTACAGTGCAACATAATTTTTTGTTAAATAGGCCTACTTTTAATTCTCGGGGAAGAAAACTGAATATTTCACCCCTATTGTGTGAAGTTGTGTGAATATCTTGTATTAACCAGGCTAATATTCATGGGCTTTATATCATATAATTTTTCATTCATTCATTTTTTGCCCCTGCTTGAATATGTTTATCTCTTATTAGTACTCTCCATTTCCCTTTATTTCTCTCACTCACTGAAGGCCCTTTCAGACACAATGCAACAACGGCACCACTGTACTCTGAAATTATCATTATTATTATTTATAATAATTACAATTTATAACAATTATTTTTAATTGTCTGTTATTTAAAATGGCTTGCGGCACACCACCACAGCTTTGCTGTGATGCTGTGATGTGTGGCAAGCACAGCTCAAACACACCGTGGTGTTGCGAGCAGTTCTCCTCCGCTGGGAAAAGACATTTGGTGTCGCTCTATTGCCATCCAGGTGGAAAAAGTAGGCCTTATGGCTTATACACACTGTAGAGTACCAGAAACAGGTTGAGATAACGAAAAGGAAAAAAGGTGTGAAAAGAAAGGGCAATGAAAAAAACGAGTCTTCTGGGAAAATCGTGAGAGTTGGCAAATATGAGTGCAGGTGGTACCTGTGGCGGCTCTGATGATGTTGAATCTCTGATGTTCAAACAGCAGCAGGTAGTTTAGCAGATGATGTTGTACTTGTTGACAATAATTTGTAGATCTAAAATGCCACAGAAAAAAGTGTCAACGTCATAAATACCTCAAATCATTGTCATATTTGGACAGCTTTCAAAAAGTAACCCAGTCATCATTACCTGGCTGTACATGCTGTCCATTTCCTGAACAAAACTAAACTGATAATTGTTTTGGGGCACACCCATGTGTTTTCTACAATCCGCAAGCAAGCAAGACAAGTTTATTTATACACAGTAGCACCTTTCGTAGACAAGTCACAAAGTGCTTCACAGTCAAAGAAATTAAATCACATAAAATAAAATAGAATCAAAGAAATAAAACAAAGATAAAAACACTGGATAAAATATACAGGAGAAACAGACAAAAAACACAAGTTAAAACATAAAATATCACAATATCCATTTCATATTTTTCAGTGCAAAGGAATGTGGTTCCGTGATTCTTACTGTATGTGTAAATGGAAAGAGCATTGATACAACAGTGTGCTGAACGTATTATCCTTGGCACAATGAAAAATATTTGAAATAATAAGTTAGTATGAAGACTTACGCCAGGGAAATAAAGTCTCTCTCACAGGGTAAGTGGTACTGGTTGCAACATCAGTGAAATACACTTAGTGGAGGTATTAATTCCCAAATAGGCATATTAGTCACTTGCTTTGACATAACCAGATGGTATAAAAGTAGAGCATGGATTTAATGAGTGGAGGTAATTGCAGGTTGTAAAGTATTAGTATGGCAATAGTTCTGGATCTAGATCTGGACAAACTCACAGATGTTGTGAGCTCTTGGATTTCATACTGCCAGGATGCTGTTATTCCGGACAAGGTAGTTAAGATCTACCCAAACATCAAACCCTGGGTGAGCAAACATCTTAAATTATCACTGAAAAAGAAAAAAAGTGTTTTTAAAATGGCCAATCTCTCGGAATTAATCTCTCTACAAAAAGACATTAAACATGAAATAAAAAGGGCCAACCTGTGCTACAAACAAAAGGTTGAATCTCCCTCACTGGCAAAACAAGGCTTGTCATCATTGAAGGCCATCTCAATGCAGTGAGATATCGAGATGAGATTCTGCAGCCAGTGGCGATCCCATATCTCCACAATCTGGGACCTATCTTCATCCTCCAAGATGACAACGCTCGCCCCCACAGAGCCAGGGTTATCACAGACTACCTCCACAATGTGGGAGTAGAGAGAATGGAACGGCCTGCCAAGGGTCCAGACCTCAACACAAATCAACACTTGTGGGATCAGCTTTGGCTTGCTGTACGTGTTAGAGTGACCAACACAACCACGCTGGCTGACCTGCAACGAATCCTGGTTGAGGAATGGAACGCCATCCCACAGCAACGTGTGACCAGGTTGGTGACAAGCATGAGGAGGAGGTGCCAGGCTGTTGTGGCTGCGTATGGATCTTCCACCGCTACTGAGGCTCCTGACATATTGTATTAAATGAATAAAGTGTAAAATAACCAACATGTCTTGTTTGTTCCTTGTTACTGATAGAGAGTTCAATCATCCAATCCACCAAACAACTCAAAACAAGAGTCAACACCAACAGGAGAATACACTGTTTACCATTGGCAGAGCATTTTGGTAAATCTTTCTTGGGCGCTACCAACATAATCAGCTGTGCTGCTCATCCCACAAATGCATGAACCTTACAAGTTGGGCATCATTGTGAAGGTAAATAAACAGGCTTTCCAACGATGTAAAATACAATGCCAATTAGCATTGTAACAACAGAGAAATAATCCACCAAACACAAGTTTCCGAACTTTTTTTTCCCAGTTTATATATAAATATTTAGATATTCTTCAACTGTGCAAATATGACGAAACAGTACAATTATATTTTGCAGTAATTCAATTGTGCAATACTCTGGTTTACTCTGGCATTCATTTATACTGTACATTTAAACCAATATTCTTATTTATTTATACAATTCTTAAATTTTTACACACTTAATCATAGGTCACATTTTTCAGCATTGTTATTATTTACACTGTTGTTGTATATTGTCGTTTACTGTACATATTTTTCATATTTCTTATTTCTACAGTATTTTCCATATTTATTGTTGTTATGTTGTAGTATAATGCACACGTTTTTACATACTAATTTCTTATTTCTATTTCTAAAATTTCCTCTGTGTTTATATATATTTCTATGCTATTTTGCCATATTTGATCATTTGTTGATTTAATATAGTATACACAGTATATACAGTATATGAACTAAAAAGTATATGAATTATATGATTAATTAATAAAAATAAGTATATGAATTAAAAACTGACAGTAGTGCATGAGACAGGTAATCTGAAGAAAATCATGTGCCTCTGTGTCCTCCGGTGCTCCTAATGGCATCTGCAAGATTCCACAGACCGGAGGAAAACAACCAATCAGAGCCGAGCTGGAGACTTGCTGTCTCTGAGCAGCTGTCAATCACTTGCGTACTCCGATCAAAAGGTCAAACTAGGCAGCGCTGATCAAATATGAATCAAGATTCTGTTACTGTATTGTTGTTGTTAATGTTTTTTCAGAAACATCTTGTAGTGTACTGTTTAGCTGTAAAATCAGAAAGTTTGTCACCCGGCAGCCATGTTGAGATCAAGTTGAGGAAATACCAAGCACCGCCCACCAGCTGGAGCAAACTTTCTCATTTTACAGCTGTTACAGTAACAAAATATTAATTTGTATTTGATCAGCTTGTAGCTTGACCGTTTGATCAGAGTTCCTGAGTGATTGACCGCTGCCTCTGTTAAATGAACAGCCAATAGGAACGCTCTCTCTCTGAAATGACCTGCGATTGGCCAAAGTCTCCCGTCACGGACTAGATTTTTTAAAGCCTGAAAACAGAGCCATAAGGAGGTGCAGAAGTCTAGTTTTCTCTCACAACACTTGAATTACAATATGCTGAAAGGTTATTATGGAGTTTTTACCCATTGATGCCAAGAATATTCTGCCTACTGCAGGTTTAACTTTGTTCACAAACCCTCAGGTAGCTTTAACTATAAGGACCAATATGGGTATGAAAACCCAGTGTCATACTGTATCAAAGCATGCAATACACCTTTCCGTCCACATGGGGGAAGGCTCTGCCAATGTTATACTTTGCTGATTCATTAGTATGAGAAGTATGTATCCATGATGGGTGTGTGGATTAATAATATTGAAATATTTATTAAAACCATAAAATAATTATATAAACTGTTTAGTTTGGATAATAGGCTAATAACAGTATTCTTATATCAGTTTTCTCCATTGTTTTATTTAGAACAAGCAGGCACTAATCTTTATTACGACTCCTGTTTTTATTAATGTATATTTAAATTTGTTTATAATTTTATTACAGAAAAATACAATTACATACTAATTCAGTTAAGACATGAACACATTGTTGTTGCTAAGGAGCTAAAAGAGAGCCACCATTGGTCATAGCCTACATAATGTAATGACTGGAATGATAAGTTCGATAAGTCCTTCTTCTGCAAACCTGTGAGGTAAGAGGGGGTAGAATGATTAGATTAGAGTGTCTGACTCACTGGAAAATAGTTTTGGCTCCTCTTGTCACACAGGCCTAGTCTGCAGTGAATGAAGACATATGGGTTGCCACTAGTGGGCAACCTCTTGTTCTGAAGAGTGAAGCCAATGCTGAAGTGCCTTAAACTTGCATTCTTTCTAACAGCCAGCAGGGGGCGACTCCTCTGGTTGCTAAAAGAAGTCTGATTGTATAGAAGTCTATGAGAAAATGAGCCTGCTTCTGACTTGATTTATAACCTCAGTAAACATTGTAAGTGGAGTTTATGGTCTCAATCGCTAGTTTCAAGTCTTTTTCAATACAGCATGATGTTCTTTAGTAAATTATGGTCCCATTTAGAGTCAAATAGAACATAAAGCAGGGGATGCTTTAGGGCGTGGCTACCTTGTGATTGACATGTTGCTACCACGGTATTGTCCAGTTTGGGTGTTGTCCATATTTTCGTCTTACAACTTTAACTCTTTCACAGCATGTTTTCTGTTCATGACAGTTCATTGTAACATCTAAGTCATCTAAAAATGTCTTGTTCAGCGTGCTTAGCCCCACTGTGTCACTACTGGTTGCAAAAAAACAAGATGGTGACGGCCAAAATGCTTAACTCAGCTTTAAATAAAAGTAAACACTCCCAATATTAATTCTGATAACATAAGTGAAAGAGAAAACATAAGACAAAACAGCTTTTTGTGGGAATCATGAAAAACTTTATTGTCCTCCAGGCAATCGAAATTAGAAATGACTTTGACGTGGTTTACAAAACATACACATAGTGTTGACATGTTGTCCCATACAATGTGATCATGGTCCTGAGCCACATAAAGAAATTAACTGAAAAAATAAATAAAATCCCCAAACACAGACCAACTAAGTCAGAAATGATGGCATATGAGGCTATAGGAACGTTTAAATCAACAGGGTTATATATCCATATTGCTTCACAGTTAACCGTACCCTGTGTCTAATAAACTTTCAAATAAAAAATAGAAGTATTTGGAACAAGCATAATTGCACATACCCACTCATTAGTATTATATCAGAATTTGTATTAATACAAATATTTGTATTATTCCCATTTTATTACAAAAAAGTACAAAGGTAAAATATGAGGGATTATACTAAAGAGTTATAATACTGAACCATTACAGTATATCATACAACATCTTAAGAAAATAACATAACACTCATTTTCAGTGTTTATTAGCTCCCTCCATTAATATGTCAGTTCTCCCCTAAAGATTAAGATGAGAGAAAAGGGAAACATGGTTATAACTTCCATACAGTTGACAGTGCTGAGATATCTGCTCTGATACCAGATTGTATTTAGTGAAAGTTGATTGGTCCAATGGTAGTGGTAGTAACGTTTCCTCCTTCAACTGTGTCAGCAGAGCGATAAGTCCTTTTTCTGCAAATCTGTGAGGTGAGAGGGAGTATAATGATTAGACACCTATACTCAGTGTTTGGATATAAAGCATTGATTGCCTATTGGTTATTTTGATTGAGTGAGAGGATGAGTGTCTGACTCACTGGAACACAGTTATGGCTCCTCTTGTCACATAGGCGTAGTCTGCAGTGAATGAAGACGCTTGGGTTGCCACCCTGGAGAGGGAACAGCAGGGCAGAGAAACGAGCACGGAGGGATAGGCCGTTCTCAACCACTGACACACGATGAGAGTCAGTAGAGCACCTGTCAGAGATGTCAGATCAAATCATTAGGACCATTACACATCACCTTTTACATTTTCCACTCCAGTCCATCTAAATTAGGAGAGACACATACCTGGAATGAATGAGAAAGTATCGAACGGGGTCATCAGGGTATGAGGAGCTAGTGGTATAGCACTCCTCCAGAACGACTGCAAAGCTTGGATCACTCAGAGGCACAGACACTTGCACATGCAGGATAGAGCCCACTGGCAGAGAGAGCGGACCCGCTGGGTAGCTGTATGAATAGTTGGAGTCCCGGAAAAGATTCATGTAGGCTCTGGCTTTGGTACCTGATCCCGCGAGGCCACCCTTAAGGCTGTTAAGAAAGAAAAACAGTTAGACATGTATTTCACCCCTGCAATAGTAATTATGTTATCCAGGGATGTAGGCCCACATCTTTGAAGTGTGTTGCATACAGTCAACGAATGAAATAAAAGACTCACAGCTGAGGTTTGATTACAGCATTCAGGCTGGTTTCGGTTTCCAAGGGATAGGCACAGGAGAACGGAATAATCGAAGGTAGAACGAAGGAACCGTTACTTAGAGGGAAGAAAAACAAGCTGTTGCTGTAGATGGCATGGGTGGTGTTGGTCTGAAAGAAAAAGGTTGAATGAATGACCAGTCATGTGTATAATCAATCAATCAGTCATCTTGAGCTAAAGTACAAACCAGCATGTGACTAGGAAGTCAAAGAAACCATCGTTGGTGCTTCCGTTGTTAGCTAGCTTACACCTAACATCTGTACAGCTGTTACATTGTCTGTTTGAGGTGGGCAAAACTTTTGTGATTGACGTAAGGTGAAAATTTGCCTTGCTTTCTGTCTGAACAAACCTTTAGTCTCACCAGACAATATAAAGATACATTTACAGAGCAGTAAAGAATAATACCAGTACAAGAGAACAGAAAATGAATGAATACAATAGACTTATAGACAAATAATTAGGTGGTAAGTAAGTAGTTAATCTCACCGTCATTACAGTTCCACAGAAGCCAGTCCTACGTAGCACTTGGTACCACACAATATTATCATGCACTGTGTAGCTGGTACAGTATGGGGTCGCCAGGTGACCAGAGAATGCATTCAAACCAGCCGACAGCAGGCTTTGCAATGGCACACCAACTTCAAGCTGATAAGGGGAGCAAACAAGCTGAGAGGCCTGGATTAGTGGTTGTTGGCCTGAAACAATAAAGAAAAGAAAAAAGTGTAAGTGGGAGAGATTTTAAAAATTTTGATTTCACTGTATTATGTCAGTCTCACTGGATTGATGTGATTGTAGTAGCTGTGGTTTTAGCAGTCGTGGATCTACCATATGTGGTTGTAGTAGTTAAGGATGTACCATGTGTGGTTGTAGATGTTGAGGGTGGATAAGTTGTGGTTGTAGATGTTGAGGGTGGATAAGTTGTGGTTGTAGATGTTGAGGGTGGATAAGTTGTGGTTGTAGCAGTTGAGGGTGGATAAGTTGTGGTTGTAGCAGTTGAGGGTGGATAAGTTGTGGTTGTAGCAGTCGTGGGTGAAGTAGCTGGAGTTCTGTAGTAGCCGTAGATGTCGTAGAAGGAGTCGAAGATAATACTGTTTGAAGGGAAAGCAAAATCTCTGTCAACCGACATGACAACTGCAAGTTGCAAATACAGCACTATTGAACAAAAGTCCCATTTCTTCAATGTAACTGTATTTGATCATTTAATTCTTTGGCACCTAGGTGTGGTTGGAGTAGTTGTGGTTGGATAAGTTGTGGTTGAAGTAGTTGTGGTTGGTGTAGTCGTGGTTGGGGTAGTTGTAGTTGAAGTATTTGTGGGAATTCCTGTTTGAAGTGAAAGCAAAATCTCTGTCAACCCACATGACAACTGCAGGTTGCAATTACAACAGTATTGAGCAAAAGCCCCATCTTTTTTACTTGGTTTAGAAATAAATGATCTAAACATGAAGTATTGCCTTAATAGTAGAAGAGGATGCTCATTTTGTATGATACAAATTAGAGTTTGGAAACATGTTTTAATTGTAAATGTAGCTTGTTGTAAATAAAGATGTCCATTCTTTATGGTATCCAGTTAGTTCTAGGATATTAGGCGCCTTCTCTAGTTGTATGTGAACAATACCAACTGCAGTGCGCTTACTGTATGCATAAACTTACCTTCACAAATGACACCAGCATCCTCTCTGTGAGCACAGTTGTGGTTCCCTAATCCCCGATGGGGACAGTCTGTTAGTGATGTCTCATTCCCTGTACACCGAAGGTTATCTAACCAAATTGGTCCAGTGCCCTGTCCAAAAGCTGCATTTATTGGTGCAGACAAAGCCTTGCCACAGCCCAGCTGTCGACAAACCACTTTAGCATCATTCAAACTCCAGAAGTCGTCACACACCGTCCCCCAATGGCCATGTTGGAGGATCTCCACTCTGCCAGAGCAGCTGCTGTCAGAGTTGACCAGTCTCACTGTGGGAATTTCTGGTTGAAATGAAAGCAAAATCTCTGTCAACCCACATGACAACTACAGGTTGCAGTTACACCAATATTGAGCAAAAGCCCCATTTCTTCAATGTAACTGTACTTGACCATTTAATCCTTGGGATATAATGTGCCTTCTCTCATTATATGTGAACAATACCAACAGTGTGCTTACTGTGTGCATAAACCTACCTTCACAAATAACACTCGCATCCTCAGAATGACGGCAGTTGTGGGACCCTAATCCCCGATGTGGACAGTCTGTTAGTGATGTCTCATTCCCTGTACACCGTAGGTCATCTAACCAAATTACTCCAGTGCCCTGTCCAAAACGTGCCCTGGGTGGTGCTGCCACAGCCTTGCCACAGCCCAGCTGTCGACAAACAACTTGAGCATCATTCAAATTCCAACTGTCGTCACAAACCGTCCCCCAATGGCCGTGTTGAAGGATCTCCACTCTGCCAGAGCAGCTGCTGTCAGAGTTGACCAGTCTCACTGTGGGAATTTCTGGTTGAAATGAAAGCAAAATCTCTGTCAACCCACTTGGCAACTACAGGGTGCAATTAGACTAATATTGAGCAAAAGCCCCATTTCTTAAACTGTACTTGATCATTTATTCCTTAGGATATAATGTGCCTTCTCTAGTTGTATGTGGACAATACCAACTGCAGTGCTTACTGTATGCATAAACTTACCTTCACAAATGACACCAGCATCCTCTCTGGGAATACAGTTGTGAGAACCAAATCCCTGATGTGGACAGTCTGTTAGTGATGACTCATTTCCTGAACACCGAACATTATCTAACCAAATTTGTCCGCTGCCCGACCCAAAAAATGCCCTGTGTGGTGCTAACAGAGCCCTGCCACAGCCCAGCTGTCTACAAACCACTTGAGCATCATTCAAATCCCAAATGTCGTCACACACCGTCCCCCAACGGTTGTTGTGGAGGATCTCCACTCTGCCAGAGCAGCGGCTGTGAGAGTTGACCAGTCTCACTGTATTTCCTGGTTGAAGTGAAAGCAAAATCTCTGTCAACCCACATGGCAACTGCAGGTTACAATTACAGAGGTATTGAGCAAAAGCCCCATTTCCTCAATGTTAATGTACTTGATCATTTAATCATTTGGCTCCTTTTAAAACATTGTTTATAAATAAATGGTCTTAACAAAAACGAATGCCTTTATTGGATATCTGCTTATCGCGGTGGAAGGGGATGCCCGTTCTGTATGGTACAAATTGGAGTTCGTAAACTTGTGTTTTAAATGTAAATGTGACTTGTAAAAAAATGTATGGTATCCAGTTAGTACTAGGATATGTTGTTCCTTCTCTAGTTGTATGTGAACAATACCAACTGCAGTTTGCTTACTATATGCATAAACTTACCTTCACAAATGACGCCAGCATCTTCTCTGTGATTACAGTTGTGGTTCTCTAATCCCCGATGTGGACAGTCTGTTAGTGATGTCTCATTCCCTGTACACCGTAGGTCATCTAACCAAATTACTCCAGTGCCCTGTCCAAAACGTGCCCTGGGTGGTGCTGCCACAGCCTTTCCACAGCCCAGCTGTCGACATACCACATGGGCATCATTCAAATTCCAGCTGTCGTCACACACTGTGCCCCAACGGCCGCGGTGGAGGATCTCCACTCTTCCAGAACAGCTGCTGTTAGAGTTGACCAGTCTCACTGTGGGAGTTTCTGGTTGAAGTGAAAGAAAAATCTCTGTCAACCCACATGGCAACTGCAGTTTGCAATTACAGCAGTATTGAGCAAAAGCTCCATTTCTTCAATGTAACTTTACTTGACCATTTAATCCCTTTGTTCCTTTTTAAACATTGTTTTATAAGTAAATGGTCTTAAAACAAAGTAATACCTTTATTGTATATTTGCTTATCACGGTGAAAGAGGATACCCATTCTGCAAGGTACAAATTGTAGTTCGGAAAAGTGTGTACTAATTGTAAATGTGGCTTGTTGTAAAAAAAGAGATGTGCATTCTGTATAGTATCCAGTTAGTGCTAGGATATTAGGTGCCTTCTCTAATTATATGTGAACAATACCAACTGCAGTGCTTACTGTATGCATAAACTTACCTTCACAAATGACACCAGCATCCTCTCTGTGAGCACAGTTGTGGTTCCCTAATCCCCGATGTGGACAGGCTGTTAGTGATGTCTCATTCCCTGTACATTGAAGGTTATCTAACAAAATTGGTCCAGTGCCCTGTCCAAAAAGTGCCTTTCCTGGTGCTAACACAGCTCTGCCACAGTCCAGCTGTCGACAAACCACCTGAGCATCATTCAAATTCCAGAAGTCGTCACACACCGTCCCCCAACGGCCGCCGTGGAGGATCTCCACTCTGCCACAGCAGCGTCTGTCAGAGTTGACCAATCTCACTGTGGGAATTTCTGGTTGAAGGGAAAGAAAAATCTCTGTCAACCCACATGGCAACTGCATGTTGTAATTACACCAGTATTGAGCAAAAGCCCCATTTCATCAATCTAACTGTACTTGATCATTTAATCCTTTGGCTCCTTTTAAAAACATTGTTTGTAAATAAATGGTCTTAACACTAAGTAATGCATTTATTGGATATTTGCTTATGACGGTGGAAGAGGATGCCCATTCTGTATGGTACAAATTGGAGTTCGGAAACTTGTGTATTGATGGTAAATGTGGCTTGTTGTAAAAAAAAGATGTCCATTCTGTATGGTATCCAGTTAGTGCTGGGATATAAAGTGCCTACTCTAATTATATGTGAACAATACCAACTGCATTGGGCCTACTGTATGCATAAACTCACCTTCACAAATGACACCAGCATCCTCAGCATGACGACAGTTGTGATTCCCTAATCCTGGATGTGCACAGTCTGTTAGTGATGTCTCATTCCCTGTACACTGAAGGTTATCTAACCAAATTTGTCCAGTGCCCTGTCCAAAACGTGCACTTCCTCGTGCTGACAAAGCCTTGCCACAGCCCAGCTGTCGACAAACCACCTGAGCATCATTCAAATTCCAGAAGTCATCACACACCGTCCCCCAACGGCCATGTTGGAGGATCTCCACTCTGCCAGAGCAGCGGCTGTCAGAGTTGACCACTCTCACTGTGGGAGTTTCTGGTTGAAGTGAAAGCAGAATCTTTGTCAACCCACATGGCAACTGCAGGTTGCAATTACACCAATATTGAGCAAAAGCCCCATTTCATCAATCTAACTGTACTTGGTCATTTAATCCTTTGGTTCCTTTTTAAACATTGTTTATAAATAAATGGTCTTAACACTAAGTAATGCCTTTATTGTATATTTGCTTATTGCGGTGGAAGAGGATACCTATTCTGTATGGTACAAATTGGAGTTCGGAAACTTGTGTATTAATTGTAAATGTGGCTCAGCTGTCCTCCCTCCATGATTGCTAAGCTGCGACCACAGAAGGGATGTCTCTTAACTTTCACCACTTAAACCCGATAAAAGTGAAATTCTTTTAATTGGACCCAATAATTTTGCCACTGCACTTCATCAGTTTATTGGCCCATTACATTCAAATATCAGTCCTCCCGCTAAGAATCTTGGTATCATCTTTTACCGGTATATGACTTTTGACCATCATGTCACTAAACCTGTCCAGTCCTGTTTTCTCCAGCTAAGAAACATTACAAAAATCAGATGCATCTTGTCTTCCACAGATCTTAAACTAGTAATTCACACTTTCATTGTATTCAGTCTTGACTGTTGTAATTGTAACAGTGTTTAAAAGGAGCTATTCAAAAACGTTTAACCTACTATACTTGTTCAAAAAACACATATCCATTCTGTATGGTATCCAGTTAGTGCTAGGATATAATGTGCCTTCTCTAATTATATGTGAACAATACCAACTGCAGTGTGCTTACTGTATGCATGAACTTACCTTCACAAATGACACTAGCATCCTCACTGTGAGCACAGTTGTGGGTCCCTAATCCCGGATGTGGACAGTCTGTTAGTGATGTCTCATTTCCTGTACACTGAAGGTTATCTAACCAAATTTGTCCAGTGCCCTGTCCAAAACGTGCAATTCTTGGTGCTGACAGAGCTCTGCCACAGCCCAGCTGTCGACAAACCACTTGAGCATCATTCAAATTCCAGAAGTCGTCACACACCGTCCCCCAATAGCCGTGACGGAAGATCTCCACTCTGCCAGAGCAGCGGCTGTCCGAGTTGACCACTCTCACTGTGGATATTTCTGGTTGAAGTGAAAGCAAAATCTCTGTCAACCCACATGACAAGTGCAGGTTGCAATTACACCTGTATTGAGCAGAAGCCCCATTTCTTCAATGTAACTGTATTTGATTATTTAATCCTTTTGTTCCTTTTTAAACATTGTTTATGAATAAATGGTCTTAACACTAAGTAATGCCTTTATTGTATATTTGCTTATCGCGGTGGAAGAGGATGACCATTCTGTATGGTATAAATTCGAGTTTGGAAACTTGTGTATTAATTGTAAATGTGGCTTGCTGTCAAAAAAAATTCCATTCTGTATGGTATCCAGTTAGTGCTAGGTTATAATGTGACTTCTCTAATTATATGTGAACAATACCAACTGCAGTGTGCTTACTGTATGCATGAATTTACCTTCACAAATGACACCAGCATCCTCTCTGTGATTACAGTTGTGGGTCCCTAATCCCCGATGTGCACAGTGTGTTAGTGATGTCTCATTCCCTGTACACTGAAGGTCATCTAACCAAATTTGTCCAGTGCCCTGTCCAAAACCAGCACTTACTCGTGCTGACAAAGCCTTGCCACAGCCCAGCTGTCGACAAACCACTTGAGCATCATTCAAATTCCATAAATCGTCACACACCGTCCCCCAACGTCCGAGCTGGAAGATCTCCACTCTGCCAGAGCAGTGGCTGAGAGAGTTGACCAGTCTCACTGTGGGAATGTCTGGTTGAAGTGAAAGAAAAATCGTTGTTAACCCACATGACAACTGCAGGTTGCAATTACACCATTATTGAGCAAAAGCCCCATTTCATCATTGTAACTTTATTTGACCATTTAATCCCTTTGCTTCTTTTTAAGCATTGTTTATAAATAAATGGTCTTAAAACAAAGTAATGCATTTATTTTATATTTGCTTATGACGGTGGAAGAGGATGCCCATTCTGTATGGTACAAATTTGAGTTCAGAAACTTGTGAATTTATTTTAAATATGGCTTGGTGTCAAAACAATTTCCATTTTTTATGGTATCCAGTTAGTACTAGGATTTATTACACGGCTGTGTTTAATATTCGATTCTGATTGGTCAATTACGGCGTTCTGCGGTCTGTAATTTCTGTATAACAGACCGTTGCATTGGGCGCAGTTCTGATGTCAGACTCTGGCGGACCATTTTTAGTGTCAAAATATTGATTTCTTCAGTAGGCAGCCCTGTAATAAGCAGGATAATGAACAGCTCTTGGGTCATTGTTGTGAAAGAATCCCTTTCAGGTCGATGAGAGACACTGTCGGGGATTCTTTCACAACAATGACCCAAGAGCTGTACATTATCCCTTACATAATGTGCCTTCTCTAATTATATGTGAACAATACCAACTGCATTGTGCTTACTGTATGCATAAACTTACCTTCACAAATGACTCCAGCATCCTCAGCATGACCACAGTTGTGGGTCCCTAATCCCCGATGTGGACAGTCTGTAAGTGATGTCTCGTTCCCTGTACACTGAAGGTCATCTAACCAAATTTGTCCAGTGCCCTGTCCAAAACGTGCACTTCTTGGTGCTGACAAAGCCTTGCCACAGCCCAGCTGTCGACAAACCACTTGAGCATCATTAAAATTCCAGAAGTCATCACACACTGTCCCCCAGCGGCCGCGGCGGAAGATCTCCACTCTGCCAGAGCAGGGGGTGTTAGAGTTGACCAGTCTCACCGTGGTAATTTCTGGATGAAGTGAAAGCAAAATCTCTGTCAACCCACATGGCAACTGCAGGTTACAATTACACCAGTATTGAGCAAAAGCCCCATTTCTTCAATGTAACTGTACTTGATAATTTAATTATTTGGCTTCTTTTTAAACATTGTTTATAAATAAATGGTCTTAACAAAAAGTAATGCGTTTATTCAGGCCCACCGTCATTGTACGTGAACAATACCAACTGCAGTGTGCTTACTGTATGCATGAACTTACCTTCACAAATGACACCACCATCCTCTCTGTGAGCACAGTTGTGGGTCCCTAATCCCCGATGTGGACAGTCTGTTAGTGATCTCTCATTCCCTGTACACTGAAGGTCATCTAACCAAATTTGTCCAGTGCCCTGTCCAAAATGTGCATTTACTGGTGCTGCCAGAGCCCTGCCACAGCCCAGCTGTCGACAAACCACTTGAGCATCATTCAAATTCCAGGAGTCGTCACACACCGTCCCCCAAAGGCCGAGGTGGAAGATCTCCACTCTGCCAGAGCAGCTGCTGTTAGAGTTGACTAGTCTCACTTGAAGACTTAGTGGTGCTGTGGTTGGAGCAGGTGTGGTTGGAGTAGGAGTGGTTGAAGCAGTTGTGGTTTGAGCAGCTGTGGTTGGAGCAGGTGTGGATGGAGCAGTTTTGGTTGGAGAAGGTGAAAAAATAAAGACACTTTATCCCAATGTGATGAATCAGATAATGCACGTAATCAGGGATAATGTGTGTTTAGTCAATGTTTGAACTTTTCATCAAATATATGATGAAATAAAACGAAGTAATTGTGGCAAACCCACTGAGAATTCCTTACTCTATGCAGCTTATAACATCTTTTAGCATGATTGTTTTGGTTATTAAGGCAGTTGAGTCCCACTGCTCTTGCTCCACCCCTATGTAAAACAAGCTCTCTGATTAGCCAGTGTTTGCTAGCTGCAAAAAATGTCAGAGAGCTGAAGTTCACTAATGTTACTAGCTGGGGAAGAAACAAGAACATCTAGAAAGGAACACATTTTTTTTTGCCGTGCTCGGAATTGGACCTTACATAGTTGCCGTAACAACGTAGGAAAAGAACATTCCTCCCAAAGACACGCACCACGACGCAATTACAAATGTCCGTATCTGTATCCAGCAAATACTGCTCATAAGTCCTCATAATTGTTATAGTATCATGTAATTGCTAAAAAACTTATACAGCGCTGTCACTTTAATTAAAGCTCACAAAGTCATCCTATATCGTGTTATTGATGGTTATAGGACATTATTCCAGTTCAGAAACTTAGAATTTATAATCTGTTATTATATGTTAGAGCAGTTCTCTATGTGTCTTTATGACTAGCTAAAGTTACATTAGTTATAATGCTGTGTAAGCCAGGACTCAGATTCTCCCTTCAAACACCTTTGTGACTTTGGCATGGAGGTATAACACATTATGAATGCTGAACTTAATACATGATGTCCATCACTTATAATACTTCACAATGCTTGTTAAAGGTCATCATGCATGATTATAAACATGTATAAAGAGTTTTATAAAGCCTTATGAATGCATTATAATGTCTTGTGAATTTGCTTAAAGTGCATAACAGGCATGACCTTCATATGTCTATCAATGTATTATATCTCTGCATTAAGAAATACTGATTTTTAATAATTGGCTGTGTAACCCAGTTAAAACTTACTGCAGCACTAACTAGCTCACTCACTTATATTCCCAAGTCGATGGACACCACAGTGCTACGGCTGGGGCTCCCATAATAGATAATCAAACTTTACAACCACAAACTAGAGACATAGGACATTCAGAGGATGTATAGCTTTCCCAGGTAGATTGACAATAAGGGGGTTTCTGAGTGCTCACCATCCAATCGCCGACAAATTTAATTCTTCCAGAAATCTCAAAATGTCAAAAGATTTTGATTTCAAATCACGGTATGGATTTTGCTATGGTGTTCCTCAAGGTCTTGGTGTCTTAAAGTTGTGTTTTGGAGGGATTATTGATCATATGTATCAATTCTAGATTCGTAAAAAATGGTTACATTTATCACCAAATGTGTGTAACAAATGGTATCAACCCAGAAATTGCTGCAACAACTTATGAGACATAATTGAGCATGGGAATGGCCATCATAAACTTCAATCATAATGTTCTAAACACATACACTTTTACAATGTATTTATTTAGAATTTAATCTACTAGCTAAAACACGGAGGGAAAGTTAAGATAATAACTGACGCCGAGTACCAGGGTTAAGAGAACTCAGGGTCCTACCCACACTTATTTTATAGAGGGTAGGAATACTACAGCTGTCTAAAATTAAAGATCAGGCTATTGTTCACTGCTATTTGTTCCATGCATGTTCAATTTTAATGCACCAATGACTAATTTCTTTGGCCACTTGGGGGCAGTGGAACAAGCTGTAAACAACATGGACATGCAGTTTAGTCACCACTCAATTTTTCTGTCTGCCATTTGTTGCTGGGCAAGCAGTATATAGTGGTTCTATCAGAGCTTTGTCACTGAAACAACTGCCCCCCGAGACTGGAAAAAAGGTTGATGAGGGTGGCGAGAGTGAAGGTAAATAATAAAGTTGCTGGCTGTAATACCAAAACAATAAGCAGAAAGACGCTGAAATGTTCTATAGAGCTGGAGGGGACTGCAGAGTGAGGAGGTAATCCTCTGTGGTTTTGAAACTCCCTGCAACTCCCTTCACATTACAAGAAATTATTTGATCTATTGTTAATATAAACTATTGATTAGATAAGTGCAGCTTTAATCTAATACGAATTTGAGCTTAATGTGTAACCTGATAATATGTCAGACACTTTACCTGTCCATCCTGTTAAAGTCTGCATTAGTAGGAGCAACAGCATACCCCGAGTCATCCCCATTATGGGCCACATCCAGGAGATAAGACGTACACTTGCTGAATAGAACAAAAGAGACATTTTAACAAACTGTGTGAAAGCAGACTCTAATGGCTTGTTCAATAAGGATGTAAATGCAAATACAAATTCACAAAATTAACAAATCATTCTACCATTAACAAGGGCAGAAATGAGATTACATTATTAGATTAAAAGATGGTTTATTTCCAGTGTTAGTCTTGAAGTGGGTGTTTGGGAATCTAACAGTAGCCATGTTTCCATTCAATTGAATTTTAAGCAAACTTCTGAAATGTTGCAAGAAAGAAATGCAAACTAGGCATGTTTCCATCAACTGGTTTGGAGCAAATTAACTTGGCTACAATGTAGTTTCGCCTGAAGTAGGGATGTCACGGGAACCGATACTTCAGTACCAACTCGATACCAAAATTCTATAAATGTGACGGTACTCGTTTTCTTCGGTACCGAACGATGCCTGCAATGGTCATTTGGTACCGGAGCGGAGGTACTGGAGATCCGTTTCCTTCCAGATCTAATGTGGGCAGTATACGCTTACAAGTGTTCTCATCTGTGATGCAGCCCATTACTCATCATTAATAGAGAAAAATAAGAACAACCCTAAGTTTCTATTCAGCACTGTAGCCAGGCTGACAGAGCCACAGCTCTATTGAGCCATGTATTCCTACAACCCTCAGTAGTAGTGACTTCATGAGTTTCTTTAATGATAAAATCATAACTATTAGAGACAAAATTAATCACCTCCTACCGTCAACTGGTACCAATTTATCCTCAAACTTAGGAACCTTAGAAACAGCTGTACAACCTGATATATATTTAGACTGCTTTTCTCCTATCGATCTCCACAAATTAACCTCACTGATCTCCTCATCTAAATCATCTACCTGTCTCCTAGACCCCATCCCAACTAAACTGCTTAAAGAAGTTTTACCTCTAGTTAGCACCTCTTTACTGGATATGATCAATGTGTCTTTACTAACAGGCTATGTACCACAGTCCTTTAAAGTAGCTGTAATTAAACCTCTTCTTAAAAAGCCCACTCTTGATCCAGAGGTCCTAGCCAACTATAGACCTATATCTAACCTTCCCTTTACCTCCAAAATACTCGAAAAAGTAGTTGCCAGTCAGCTGTGTGACTTTCTACAGAACAATCATTTATTCGAAGATTATCAGTCAGGATTTAGAGTGCACCATAGCACAGAGACAGCACTAGTGAAAATTACAAATGACCTTCTAATGGCATCGGACAAAGGACTTGTCTCTGTACTTGTCTTGCTATATCTCAGTGCTGCTTTCGACCCCATTGACCATGACATCCTATTACAAAGACTGGAACATTTAATTGGCATTAAAGGAACTGCACTAAGTTGGTTTAAGTCCTATTTATCAGATCGATCTCAGTTTGTCCATGCACGCCAAAGTTAGTCACGGAGTTCCACAGGGTTCTGTACTTGGACCAATTCTATTTACCTTATATATGCTTCCCTTAGGCAATGTTATTAGAAAACACTCCATAAACTTTCATTGTTATGCAGATGATACCCAATTATATCTATCAATCAAGCCAGACGAAACAAACCAGTTAACTAAACTTCAAGCATGCCTTAAGGACATAAAAACCTGGATGACCTGCAATTTCCTGATGTTAAACTCAGACAAAACTGAAGTTATTGTACTAGGCCCTGAGCACCTCCGAAACAAATTATCTAATGATATAGTTACTTTAGATGGCATTGCCCTGGCCTCCAGCACCACCGTAAGGAACCTGGGAGTTGTCTTCGACCAGGATATGTCCTTTAACTCTCACATAAAACAAACCTCACGGACTGCCTTCTTTCATCTACGTAACATTGCGAAGATCAGGCACATCCTGTGTCAAAATGATGCAGAAAAATTAGTCCATGCATTTGTTACCTCTAGACTCGATTACTGCAATTCCTTATTATCAGGCTGCTCCAATAAGTCTCTTAAGACTCTCCAGTTGATCCAGAATTCTGCAGCACGTGTACTGACTAGAACTAGAAAAAGAGATCATATTACGCCTGTATTAGCTTCTCTGCACTGGCTGCCTGTAAAATCCAGAATAGATTTTAAAATCGTCCTCCTCACCTACAAAGCGCTAAACGGTCAGGCCCCATCATATCTTAAAGAGCTCATAGTACCCTACTACCCCACTAGAGCACTGCGCTCACAGAATGCAGGGTTACTTGAGGTTCCTAGAGTCTCCAAAAGTAGAATGGGAGCAAGAGCCTTCAGCTATCAAGCTCCTCTTCTCTGGAACCAGCTCCCAGTTTCAGTCCGGGAGGCAGACACCGTCTCTACATTTAAGAGTAGGCTAAAGACTTTCCTCTTTGATAACGCTTATACTTAAGCTGCTATAGGCATAGACTGCCGGGGGACTTCCTATGACACACTGTCATAAGGAACTTCCTATGACACACTGAGCTCCCCTCTCCTTATGTATATACTCATGTCCCATGTCCATGTTGTTACTAACTTCATTCCTTCCCGGGAGTCCTTGTGCCTCCTTGTCTCGCAGCTAACCGTGGAGCGGGGTCACACCTGGAGCGAGGTTATACCTGGAGCATGGGTACACTTGGAGCAGGGTTTCACCTGGATCTTGGTGGTCTCCGGTATTGTGGCTGCATCTGCTGCCGCGTCGGTGCCTGCTTGACACCAACTGCTACCATCCCTAATTAACTACGTCTGTACGAGGGACTACCAATGCTAACGAGGGATTTCCAACACCTAGTGACAATGTGGCAGCCTGGAGAATAACACTTCTCAATCACTGCCAAAGACATCAAGAGCTCCCAGCAAGCATGCTGATGCTGCAGGAACCAACGCACGGGCATCGATCGCAGGGACGTCCCACACCAATACACATGGACGTACTGAGGAGAGATGCTGGACAGTGCTGGCTTTCCGATAGTTGTATTATCACTCTTTCCATCCACCACTATTCGTTTTGTGTTATCAGTCCTACTTGTATTAGCTATTACAGCTGCTAGACTGCTATTGTGGCTGCTTCTCTATCTCTCTATCTATCTATCTATCTATCTCTCTCTCTCTCTCTCTCTCTCTCTCTCTCTCTCTCTCTCTCTCTCTCTCTCTCACTCTCTCTCTATCTATCTATCCCCCCAGCCGGTCTCGGCAGATGGCCGCCCGCCCTGCGCCCGGTTCTGCTCCAGATTTCTTCCCAGTAATCGGGGAGTTTTTCCTGGCCACAGTGCGCTTGGTGGATCCTGTTGGGTCTCTAAACTATGGTGTATGGTCATAGACCTGCTCTATATATAAAGCGTCTTGAGATAACTTCTGTTGTGATTTGACGCTATACAAAAATAAATTGATTTGATTTGATTTGATCTGCCATGAAATGAAGGAAGAAGCTGAACGCCGTAACAGCATGGAAAAAAACAACAACACGAGTGGTGATGGCAGCTGCTGCAGCGCTACCTCCGCCTCAACTCCTTGAGAAAACAATTAGCAAGAGTCGGGTATGGAAGTACTTTGTGTCCGAAGCGGATTTACAAGGAGTGATAATAGATTCGCAAATACCAGTATGAGGTGCAGTAACGGTGCCGTCGTACTTTTCTTTCCAAAGGAGGAAATACTTCCAATATAGCAAAGCACCTCAAAAACAGACATCCAGTCCATATTGTTTATTTTAAATACTTGAAGGCTACATGCCACTTTTCTGTTTTGCAATGTTAATAGACGTTTCTTCTTATTTATTACTTAAAGGCTACATGCCTGTTTTTTGTTATGTTCAAATGTTTTAATAAAGGAGTGCATGTTGAATTACATGGGATTTATGTTTTTTTTACCGTGGTATCGAATTGGTATCAAGAATTGTGTAAATTCACTGGTATTGGTATCGACTACTAGATTTCTGGTACCGTGACATCCCTAGTCTGAAGTTGACAGACGTAGGCTTTGCATGGCTGTAAGCCGCTAGTAGACAGAGTAGAAAAGGTATAGGTTGTGAACTGGAAACAAAACAGATTGCCTTGGCCATCTAACCCATGTAAGATAGAAAAATGACGAGAGGTCTTCATGAATTTGTTTCAATTGGGCAAGTCTTAATTGTTCTTTCATTTCCGCTAGTATTGGCCATGTTTCATGCTGTCCGTAAACAAAGACAAGCATTCGTGCGTTATGGGAATACCCGGAAAGACGCTATGGAACTTTTATAGAATTTTGCCATTTCCATACAGCTTTTCTAATGCCATGCTTCAAAATACACATAAAAATATTGAATGGAAACTCAGCTAGTGAGTGAAAGAGCTTTTTCGAGAATTCAACTGTGAGAATGGGACCGTGTAGAAGCCAGTTTTGGCATCCAGAGACATATAATATAACTATTACATTGTTAGTCACTTGTAACCCTCAAAATGTAACTTGGATTGTAAAGATAAACACAATACCAGGGTACAAATTTGCAAGGGAACTGATTTTACCCATTTGTGTCAATTAGTGTTAACCAATTATATCACATGAATAGCCCAATCATAAAATGTAGAGTACCGTCTATATTCTGTTAATCACCTCCACCACTGCCCCCATCATTATTGTCATCATCATTCACTTACCTTTCCAGGTGTGAGGCAGGCAGTTGTCCTTGGAGGCTGACTGGCAGTGCTGCGTCAGTTGTCAGAAGAGAGTCTCTGTGAGCCGTAGACCTGTGCTGCGTCCCTTGGTGTACTGGACCATTTATAGGAGCCAGAAGATAATTAGGTGTTACAATGATGCTTGGTATGTTTTCTGAAGTGGTAGCCGAGTTTAAGAATGTTGCATATCTAGACAAGCAACCAAGTTAACCACTTGAACTTGCCTGACAAGTTATGAGTTGGAACATTAGAAGTTTACAGTATTTTACAATATTTCCTTGTAAATACAAACTCTCACGAGATTGTTAAGGTTAGGCATTGACCCCGAATAGTTAAGCTTAGTGTTGTCGGGCAGGCAGTCTCGTGAGAGTTTTTGCAAGTTTTTGCAGATCTCAGATCAGATTTTGCGGTTTGGGGACTTTCTGGGGATTTCTAGACTCAACCATCCAGCAGACCTCGGACTTTCCCTCTTTTCCCCATTACCTGACTGCTTCCTCCCCCTCCCCTTTATACTCACCTGTTCCCACTTCCCTGCCCACCTGCTCACCTGTCTCCACTTTACTCATCAGTCCTCCAGATATTTAACCAGCTCATTTTCGTTCACCACTTGTCAGTTTGTCCTAGTCAATCTCAGAACCGATTGGGTATTAGTCTGATGACGTTTTAGCCTTTGGGGACAAGCGGATAATGGATATCCGGGCCAAGACTTCCTCTCCTGGCACCAATGGCGGACATGCCAATTCTGGTGTTCTCTGGCGAATGCCAATCAAGCTGCACGGTGCTGGGCTGTGAGCACAGGTCCCGCTAGAGGACGTTGGGCCCTCATGCCACCCTCATGGAGTCTGTTTCTGTAAGTTTGGTCAGAAACATGCACACCAGTAGCCTGCTGGAGGTCATTTTGGCAGTGCTCCTCCTTGTTCCTCCTCTCACAAAGGAGCAGATACCGGTCCTGTTGCTGGGTTGATGCCCTTCTACGGCCCTGTCCAGCCCTCCTTGTGTAACTCATGGTCTCCTGGTATCTCCTCCATGCTCTTGAGACTGTGCTGGGAGACACAGCGAACCTTCTTGCGACCGCATGTATGGATGTGCCATCCTGGAGGAGCTGGACTACCTGTGCAACCTGATCGGGCTGCAGGTATCACCTCATGCTACAAGTAGTGACGAAGACACTAGCAGAACACAAAACTATGGAAGAATCAGTCAGGAAGGATAAGGAGAGAGCAATTGTCTGTGGCCACCACATGCAGAACCATTCCCTATTGGGAATTGTCTTGCTGTTGCCTCTCCATTGCACCTGTTGCCACTTTCATTTGCACCAAAGCAGGTGAAAGTGATTCACAATCACTTGTGCTTCCTAAATGGACAGATTGATATCCCTGAAGTTTAACTGACTTGGTGCTACACTGTGATTATTAAGTGTTTCCTTAATTTTTTTGAGCATTGTAGATGACCTTTTTGTATGTTTTACATGTGAAACTTTATTTTGCAGTAACTTACAGCTAAGTTTAGTGGAGTAACATTCTCACAAAATAGAAACACTCGAGTACAGTGCAAGCATATGCAGGTATTTCTCATTTTAAAAGTTTAACTGCTGGAGACAAGATGTCTCCTACTGAAAAGTCCATTCTCAGTATATGTGGACTGGAGGTTTCAAGGTTCAGCATCACCAGTCCAGGTTCCTTCCTGGCCTAGGACGTCTACACCCATGTGCTCCATGGAGGAGAGGAGAACAGTCAGGAGCAAGCAGGATGCCCCAATATGGCTGCTTTTCAATCATTGTCTGCTATCTCACTTCTGCCACGGTGAACTGTTTTTTATCAGCGTGTGGAAGTTTCCAGCTCAAGAGGATGCTGTTATTAGCTTCTCAGAGCAGGGGATCAGTACGGCAACATACGCACACACAACAACACTGATAGTGTAACCATATTTATATAAGACTGACCACAGATGACCCATAGGAACACTAGAGATAAACAGAGACTGATATTGATACACCTGTTGCCCCAGTGCATGCTGGGAGGCTTTCCACTACACCTATCCTCCTGTAATTTAATTTAGTTTACCTGTCAACTATGATGGATGAGAAGCTACAGTAGTAGTTTAGTGTTTGTGGTGGGTGTAGCTGCAGATGTTTTTGCATCTGGAACTGCCAGCACTTAGCACACTAAACCTAAAGCTTAATGAGGTTGCAGTGTTGGAAGAGATGCATTCTTAGATTACGACATTACACTTAGACATTAATACAATGATAACCTTTGATGTGAGATGACCTTCCCTGAGGACTTTCTGCATGCCACAACTTAAAGCTGAAGTAGGCGAGATTGGAGCAAATATGATTAAAAAAGTAATTTTTATAAAACGGTCGCTATGTCCTGACAGTAGTGCGAAACAGGTATGCTGAAAAAAAAAAATCGTGTGCCTCTGTGTCCTCCGGTGCGCCTAACAGCATCTGCAAGATTTCACAGACCGGAGGAAAGCAAGCAGTCAGAGCTGATCTGGGATCTGCTGTCTATCTGCTGTCTATTACTCTTTTCACACCAATGACCCTGGTCCAACCCTCCTTTTGTCTATTCAAACCAAGCCAGTTAACTCTGGTTGAACCCTGGTCAGGACAATTCAGATACGCCCTGGGTCACAGCCAGGAGCAATGCATACCACTTAGCTCAGGTGTTAGAAATGCACGGGGGGGCTTTACACCTCTGGAGGATTACAAAGAGAGGAGATGATAGTTGCATCATCAATTTGTCCAAAAACATAAAATGTCACAGAATGATACTTGTTTTTGGGGTGCAGAAGTCTAGTTATCTCTCAGAACACGTGAATTACAATATGCTGGTTACTATGGAATTTTTGCCCAATGATGCCAAAAATATATTGCCTACTGCCACTTTAAGACAGTCGTTATGGCTTTGCTCTGGTGTACGTCACAAGCCTTTTTGTTCAGCATCATCTGCCAAGAATGTTGGAAATGTATCATGGGGCTAAGCAATTAATTAAATTGTGTTGATGTATGAAGGTGTACGCCTTTTCCCACGAGAGGAGAGAGTCAACAGGAAGATATCAAATTATAATACAAGGAAGTTAATCAGTGCTACCCATTGAATAATTTTCTTGCATTATAATTTGATATCTTCCTGTTCACTATCTCCGTTTCATGGGAAAAGGCGTAACGTTTATACATCAAGACAACACAGATCCACCAAAAAGTTTAAACATGAAATCAAAAAAGATGAGTTAGAGGGGCTTTCATCCAGCTGTCACAGCAGTTGTTGACGAGCAAGTCTTCCTTTTGCATCCACCCTGACCCATATGCTGTACCAGTGCAGCCAGGAGAGCCATTGTTGGTGAAGAAAGGCTGGACATTTTTGTAGGGCAATATGAGAAATGGTGGGATGAAATTCCCCAAGGTATTTACAGCACACTCAAGTGTAGCCCACGATGATCGAAAGACGAAGAATATTGAAACATGAAAAGGATAATTAAGTTATTCCCTAATTCTTGAAACTTCTGTCAGAAACTGTTATCTCACCTCAGGGCACTAAGTGCTGAGGCTCTTAATTTACAACTGCCTGGTTAAGCTCACAGAAGAGCAACAACAAGATGTATTATCCATTATGACCATTTGAGCTTGTTCAGTGAATTAGGACTCTGTTACGGGTTGACGGCCCTGACATCTGTTTTTCTTCCCAAAGACTCAGAGAAGCGGGGACATACATTCATTAATATGCTATGTTTAACTAATCATCGAAAAAGAACTGAAGTAGGTTGTACAGGTTTGAGCTCTCAAGCAGAACTGGAGAAACAACATAGAAAGGAGGTTTTACGACCTTAGCACATAGTACAAATCAAAAATCTGCGTCAGGTATTTTCTCAGAAGGATTTCCTGTTCTGTGGAGAAAACACTGGAGCGTACAGATTTAAGGCAATCAACTTTTATAAGAAGACTGACGTTTCGACGCCATTTGTGTCTTCATCAGAGTCAAAGAGATCGGAGACTCACATTCTCTTAAATAAGTAACAGCACTATCAAGAGGTTGGTTTATAAAGTTAAGTTTCTATGTAAACCTAATATGATCTTAGTTACTCGAGATGTCCAAAGCTTATACACCTGCATCCCTCATGAGATGGGCTTACAGGCTTTGTCACATTATTTGAGTACTCATTCTGAAGGTATTCTGCCCCCTAATTCATTTTTATTGACACTCACCGAATTATTGTTATCTAAGAACTTTTTTCAATATGCTGGTTCCTTTTTTCTTAAGAGCCATTGCATAAATATGGACAGTTCCTTCTTCCCATACTATGCTTGTTTAGTAATGGGCTTTTTGGGAAGAGAAATGTATGCATGTATCCATCTTTCCAGCCATGGTTACTGTGAGTCCATGGCTGGAGTTAACGACTCAAGGACCCTGGGAGACGTAGATCACTGTCTCTGCCACCATCTTGAATGGTGGGTCCCAACATCCCCCTTTTTGCTCCGAAGAATCGTTCCGACCACAGTCCTTAAGAGCAAACTAGAAGGTTGAACAGTTCGCAGTTCCTTAGAAACAACCCGGGGTTGTACCCTTCAGTCCTTGATGACAACCTGAAAGTTCTACAGTTCAATCCCTGGTGAAAACTTGAAAGTTGTTCAGTCCATTATCTTTCATGTCATGTTCTGCTCTCCCCTGCCATGAGAACCCATTAAGACGCTGACTCAATCATGTTTCTTTCACTTGAGAAACGTAGCTAAACTTCGGTCCTCTACCCAGGATTTTATAGGTGTGCCTCAGACACGCTTTAAGACTTGGGGAGATAGTGCTTTCCAGTCAGCAGCCCCTAAGCTTTGGAATAGTCTCCCAATAAGCTTGAAGTCTTTGCACTCTGTAGACTCTTTTAAAAAGCAGCTAAAAAAACATCTGTTCAGAAAGGCATTTAGGTAGCATGTGATACTTTATGTTTTAACTTGTGTTTTTTGTCTCTTTCCCTTATAGATTTTATCCAGTGTTTTCATCTTTGTTTTATTTATTTGAGTCTATTTTTATTTTATGTGATTTTATTTCTTTGACTGGGAAGCACTTTGAGACTTGTGTCTGGGAAAGGTGCTACTGTATATAAATAAACTTGGCTTGCTTGCTTGCTGATTACATGTGATTAAAATGCATGGGTGTGCCCCAACACAATAGCCAGCTTTGTTTGTCCCGGAAAAGGTTATTAGGACAGCTTGTACAGCAAGATAATGATAATGACACGTTTGGGTTACTTTTTGAAAGCTGTCCAAAGATGACAATGATTTGACGTATTTTTTTCTGTTGCATTTTAGGTCTACAAGTAATTGTCAACAAGTACAACATCATCTGCTAAACTACCTGCTGCTGTTTGAACATCAGAGATTCAACATCATCAGAGCCACCACAGGTACCACCTGCACTTATACTTGCCAACAGTCCCGATTTTCCCAGAAGACTCCCATTTTTCATTGCCTTTTCTTTTCACACCTTTTTTCCTTTTCGTTATCTCAACCTGTTTCTGGCACTGTAGAGCGTGTATAAGCCATAAGGCCTTCTTTTTCCACCCGGATGGCAATAGAGCAAAACCAAATGTCCTTTCCCAGAGGAGGAGAGCTGCTCGCAACACAACGGCGTGTCTGAGCTGTATTTGCCACACATCACAGCATCACAGCAAAGCTGTGGTGCTGTGGCGCAAGCCATTTTAAATAACAGGTTTCAGAGTACAGTGGTGCCGTTGTTGCATTGTGTCTGAAAGGGCCTGAGGGTGAGTGAGAGAACGAAAGGGAAATGGAGAGAACTAAAATGAGATAAAAATATTCAAGCAGGAGCAAATAATGAATGAATGAAAAATGATATGATCACATGAATATTAGCCTGGTTTATACAAGAGATTCACACAATTCACACCACAAGGGCAAAATATTCAGTTTTCTTTCCTGAGAATTAAAAGTAGGCCTATTTAGCAAAAAATTATGTTGCAGTGTACTTATTATTTTGTTATTTTCATTCTTTAAAAGTCACTGGAATGCAGGCAACAAAGTCTCTGACCCCCAGACCACTATTTTTTTAGGTCTCTATACCTGTATATCGAGCATACTTGTGTAATATTGAAAATTGTATTTAAGACCGTAACTATTAAAGGGACTGTTTGTAACTTTTTAAGCATATAAATGTACCGGGTCGGGACACATGCGCCGCTGTCACTGCTCCTCTGTCTGCTTGCCTTCACTCAGACAGCGCGCGGGTTCTCGCGTACTCGCTCCACCACTAGACGTGAACGCGTGCTCACTCCACACTGCCGAAGAGTTAGTTTAGCTCTGGGAATATCTAATGAATGAGTGGACGTTTGTGCAGAAATAACTGCTGCAGCTCCTCCAGACCAACAGAGGTTTTCCGTGATTTGTGAAGTGCCGGGTGAGAAATGTTGTCGTCTCGTTACCGACCGGGTGCCGGTGTCTCCCCTTTTCACTCCGGCTGCGGGCGGAGACGACAACGTTACTCGCTGCGGAGCTCCGCTGCCTCCGCTGAGGCAGGAAAAGCCAACACTAGGATCAGCACTGATTGATGGAGAGACCTTCGTCTGGTCAGCTAACATTACTGCCAAGCAGCTGAAATATAGAGTGATATTGTGGTTTTAGCTGACGTGTGTCGCGTCACTGTTTTGAGCGATGCTCGTTCATGTCTATTTAGAGTGAGCAAGCGCGAGCCCGACGCTGACTTTCGTTGACTTAACGGCCACAGGTGTCGCTGTTAACAAGCATTTCTGAAAGTTACAAATAGTCCCTTTAACTTCCAATGTATTTCACCTCATACACAGGTACGTGTATTTAAACATCTCATAATTACATTCTATGGCCGTTTAATAAATATCAAAGTGCACGATTTACAATCATAATCCCCATTCACAAGCACATCTACAAGCAGATGACTCGAAGCATGACTACAGCCTGCCCATGCAGCAACCAGTCGTCCCTCAACCTCTGTATTCTGGGCTGTATGGGGATAAATGCATTTCTGTTATAGCAATGTTTTTTTATGTGCTCTCACAATACACGATGTAGGTACTGTTTTGTTTAGTTAGTACATCACCTACAACAAACAAATGTTTGGCGTCCACATGTGCTGTGTCTGATCCCCTGCTTCACTTCCTTGTCTGCAGACCAGTAGTAGAGAGAGAGAGAGAGAGAGAGAGAGTGAAAGAGAGAGAGAGAGAGAGAGAGAGAGAGAGAGAGAGCGCTCCTTCTTCTACTTCTTCTCTGATTTAATGGCAGCTCGCAAACCAATGTGTATAAGTGCATACTGCCGCCTACTGTACAGGAGTGTGTAACATCAGGGCTTTAGATACTTCAGGTTACATGATATTTAAGGCAAGATTAAAAAAACATAAACAAAAAAAACAACAACTATATTTTACGATCTAATCCTGTACTTTTTAAGAAAAATAAAGAGAGCCTTGCAACATTCCCTCATTTTCTCACTCATCCCTAAAATCCCTTCTAAGTTCCATCCCCGTTCTAGCTCATATCACGCAAGATGTTCCTCTCTGATTTACAACACCTCATAATAAAATGCTCAACATTTTCAGAAACATTACAAACATCACATTTATCTGATACGCACTTTGCCATTAAATAGAGAGTTGATTTTAATCCATTATGTCCGAATCTTAATCTTGAAAAAAGCACTTCCTCTCTCCTGCACTTCCCTTTGAAATCCTTCACCTTAATTGATTTCTGTATACTGTAATAGTGTCTCCCTTTAGTATCTGTGTCCCACTTCTTCTGCCACAACTCCCTCACTGCCTTTCTTATTAACGATTTGGCCTCACCTTTTCCCAAAAGAGACTTTCATTATTTCATCATCATTTAATTTCAATGCTCTCTTTGCAATCTCGTCTGCCCTCTCATGACCTTCCACACCAGTATGAGCAGGAACCCAACACAATCGTACATTAATTCCAACTCTTTATATTCTCAGCATTATCGTAGTTATTTCCATCAATAATCATCAAAATCATCATCTCTTTTTGTATCTTTTGAATTCAAAATATTAAGAGCTGCAGTAGAGTCTGACCAAATGACAACTTTCTCAGGCCTTACCTCTTCTATCCATTGCAATCCTAAAACTAAAGCGACTATTTCTGCCGTAAATACAGATAATCTCTCATTAATTATTTTTCATATGACTACATCAAACTCAGGTATGTATACTCCTGTTCCTACATGTCCACTCCCTGGATCTTTAGATCCATTTGTAAATATTGTCATATAATTATAATAATTCCTCTTCAACATAGTCTTGAACCAAATATCCAATATTATCTACATTCCTTTCACTCCATTCTCTCTTCTGCTCCACAAGTTGCAAGTCCACATTTGTCACTGGAAATATCCATGGAGGAACATTACCCCAAACAGTATTTGGCCCATAATCTAACATATTTAAACCATATTCTTCTGCTATTGTATTAATATTTGAAACAAATCCTTTACCTTTTTATTGTTGTGAGTATTCCCAACAATCATACAGCACCTTTGTTGCAGGTTGTTCCTCTCCAGATCCCTTTAACTTAAAGGGACTATTTGTAACTTTCAGAATTGCTTGTTAACAGCGACACCTTTGGCCATGAAATCAACGAAAGTCAGCGTCGGGCTCGCGCTTGCTCGCTCTAAATAGACATTAACGAGCATCGCTCAAAACAGTGAGGCGACACACGTCAGCTAAAACCACAATATCACTCTATATTTCAGCTGCTCGGCAATAATGTTAGCTGACCAGACGAAGGTCTCTCCATGAACATGATTTAGATCTGATCCTAGTGTTGGCTTTTCCTGCCTCACCCTCCTGCGCCCGCAGGGAGACACCGGCAACAGGAGCCTCTCCTCCGCTGCCTGCTTGCCTTCACTGACACAGCGCGCACCAACAGAGGTTTTACTTGTGCTCTGCAGAGAGAAACGTGAACCGTGACACCGGCACCCGGTGTCTCCCTGCGGGTGCAGGACGGAGGCGATATCGTTTCACGCTGCGGAGCCCAGTCACTTCACAAGACACAAGAAACCTCTGTTGGTCTGGAGGAGCTGCAGCATTTATTTCTGCACAAACGTCCACTAGATATTCTCAGAGCTAAACTAACTCTTCTGCAGTGTGTAGTGAGCGCGCGTTCTCGTCTCGAGTAGGAGTGAGTACGCGAGAACGCGCGCTGTGTCTGTGTGAAGGCAAGCAGGCAGAGGAGGAGAGGCTCCGGCCACACGCGAGCGCGCATATGCGGGAGCACATGTGTCCCGACCCGGTACATTTATACGCTTAAAAAGTTACAAACGGTCCCTTTAACCCAACATGCCAGTGACAACTTTGAAGATCTTAAATATAATGGTAATTCATCAGCCTCCACCGATAGTGCATTAGTAGGAGTTTTTTTAACTGCACCAATACTGAGTCTTAGAGCTCTGAACTGTATTTTGTCTAGTTTTTCCAAAACACTTTTGGCTGTTGCTCCATACACCATACACCCATAATCAATACATGATTGTATTAAGGCCCTGTAAATATCCAGTAGTGATTGTTTATCTGCTCCTCACTCATAACCAGAAACTGATCTCATGACATTCAGTACAACATTTTGTTGAGAGAGCGCTCTCTACAGGTGTCCCTAAATAATCTTCCCTCACTCCCCAGGGTCCTAAGGGCATCCCAGTTACTCTTGTATACTGAATTATGCACTCTTATGGTTCCCACTGTACACACAGGACTGAAAGTGCCTTTCCCCCTCTAACACACAATCACAATCAAAAGTGGACCCCCTCTCTACTGAAGAAATAGTTTCTAGGAAAAGCCTTGGTACTGTGTTCTGTGAATTTTCCAGAGCAACAGGGATTCTGTTTCTGGATAGACATGTTGCTGTTATATTTATGAAATGTAATTTTTCACAGCTGTGAGCACAATGGTGAAATTTGGACAAACAACATGTTCAATATTAATAAACTTTGAATAAACAAGCAAACAGCGCTCTGTGCAGCAGCAGAGGAGGGGCTTCAGAGTCCAGCATGTCGTCTGCAGCAGGCAGACCATGACGCATTGACTGCAGTTGACTTTTGCTGCTGGATCCAGGATATAACCTGTTAACGCTACATGGATAATGCTACAACCAAACTTTACTTCACTTCCCTGGAGTCAACAAGCACGAGCGGATAGCTTATAGGAACAGTGCCACTCTGCCATTGCAAGTTTTTGCCATACTAACTTTACCACCTGCTATTACCTCCGCTCATCAAATCCATGCTCTACTTTATAACCATTAATACCTCCACTAAGGGTATTTCACTGATGTTGCAACCAGTACCACTTACTTGGGTGTGTTCTTCCCCCGTGAGTGAGACCGTGGCCCAATTCCAAACCACCCCCTACACCTTCTCCCTGCCCACTTCTGCTTTGTTTGCGCGTTCGCATGGAGCGTACGCCATATTAAGTGCTATTCCAAACCTATTCACAGGGAGTGGAAGTGGGTTATAAAACCCTCCAACAGCGAGTCTGCATCGATGCCAACTTAACCAGCTGCCCTTACTAACGACGTGCAACTCCGTTTTGTGTTCGTCATGGAACATGATCCAATGTAAGTTCCGTGCGACTACCGGTACAAACATTTACTATTAAACTGCTCAAACTGATAGACATTTAATTTATTCTACTTTATTGTCATACAGACATCAACAACATAAAGTAAATAGATTTTATTTTATACCCTTGTCCAGTTTAGAAAATGGTAGACATGTTCATTAGATTGTAAAAATTAAAAATTATTATTTTCTTTTAATTATTGGTAATTGTGTTATTCTCCTTCTGCAGTTGCTAAACAATACATATATGCTGTATATATATATATATTTATATATATATATACATATATATACATATTATGTCTACTGCAGGTTTAACTTTGTTCACCAACCCTCAGGTAGCTTTAACTATAGGGACCAATGTGGGTATGAAAACCCAGTGTCATACTGTATCAAAGCCTGCAATCCACTTGTTCGTCCACATGGGGGTAGGCTCTGCCAATGTTATACTTTGATGATTCATTAGTATGAGTAGTATGTATCCATGATGGGTGTGCGGATTAATAATATTGAAATATTTATTAAAACCATAATATAATTATATAAACTATTTAGTTTTGATAATAGGCTAATAACAGTATTCTAATAATATTAGTTTTCTCCATTCTTTTATTTAGAACAAGCAGTTATATTTATTCACTAATCTTTATTACAACTCCTGTTTTTATTTATGTATATTTGAATTAGTTTATAATTTGTATTACAGAAAAATACAATTTCAGTTAAGACATGAACACATTGTTGTTGCTAAGGAGCTAAAAGAGAGCCACCATTGGTCATAGACTACATAATGTAATGACTGGAATGATAAGTCCGATAAGTCCTTCTTCTGCAAACCTGTGAGGTAAGAGGGGGTAGAATGATTAGAGTGTCTGACTCACTGGAAAATAGTTTTGGCTCCTCTTGTCACACAGGCCTAGTCTGCAGTGAATGAAGACATATGGGTTGCCACCAGTGGGCAACCTCTTGTTCTGAAGAGTGAAGCCAATGCTGAAGTGCCTTAAACTTGCATTCTTTCTAACAGCCAGCAGGGGGCGACTCCTCTGGTTACTAAAATAAGTCTGACTGTATAGAAGTCTATGAGAAAATGAGCCTGCTTCTGACTTGATTTATAACCTCAGTAAAGACTGTAAACATGAGTTTATGGTCTCAATCGCTAGTTTCAAGTCTTCTTCAATACAGCATGATGTTCATTTAGTAAATGATGGTCCCATTTAGAGTCAAATAGAACATAAAGCAGGGGATGCTTTAGGGCGTGGCTACATTGTGATTGACAGGTTGCTACCACGGTATAGTCCAGTTTGGGTGTTGTCCGTGTTTTCGTCTTACAACTTTAACTCTTTCACAGCATGTTTTCTGTTCATGACAGTTCATTGTAACATCTAAGTCATCTAAAAATGTCTTGTTCAGCATGCTTAGCCCCACTGTGTCACTACTGGTTGCAAAAAAACAAGATTGTGACTGCCAAAATGCTTAACTCAGCTTTAAATAAAAGTAAACACTCCCAATATTAATTCTGATAACAGAAGTGAAAGAGAAAACATAAGACAAAACAGCTTTTTGTGGGAATCATGAAAAACTTTATTGTCCTCCAGGCAATCGAAATTAGAAATTACTTTGACGTGGTTCACAAAACATACACATAGTGTTGACATGTTGTCCCATACAATGTGATCATGGTCCTGAGCCACATGAAGAAATTAACTGAAAAAATAAATGAAATCACCAAACACAGACCAACTAAGTCAGAAATGATCATTTCCTATTTAGAGCGGCTTTAAATATGATGAGTTGGGCAAAAAAGCATTTTTACATAGAAAATCAGTGAAGAAATTAAAGAGATTTGTCTGGGACATGTGGCTATGGGAACGTTTAAATCAACAGGGTTATATATCCATATTGCTCCACAGTTAACCGTATCCTGTGTCTAATAAACTTTCAAATAAAAAATAGAAGTATTTTGAACAAGCATAATTGCACATACCCACTCATTAAAAATATCAGAATTTGTATTAATACGAATATTTGTATTATTTCCATTTTATTACAAAAAAGTACAAAGGTAAAATATGAGGGATTATACTAAAGAGTTAGAATACTGAACCATTACAGTATATCATACAACATTTTAAGAAAATAACATAACACTCATTTTGCAGTGTTTATTAGCTCCCTCCATTAATATGTCAGTTCTCCCCTAAAGATTAAGATGAGAGAAAAGGGAAACATGGTTATAACTTCCATACAGCTGACAGTGCTGAGATATCTGCTCTGATACCAGATTGTATTTAGTGGAAGTTGATTGGTCCAATGGTAGCAAAATCTTCTTTGTCTGTGTCAGCAGAGCGATAAGTCCTTCTTCTGCAAATCTGTGAGGTGAGAGGGAGTGTAATGATTAGACAACTATACTCAGTGTTTGGATATAAAGCATTGATTGCCTATTGGTTATTTTGATTGAGTGAGAGGATGAGTGTCTGACTCACTGGAACACAGTTATGGCTCCTCTTGTCACATAGGCGTAGTCTGCAGTGAATGAAGACGCTTGGGTTGTCACCATGGAGAGGGAAGAGCAGGGCAGAGAAACGAGCACGGTAGGACAGGCCGTTCTCAACCACTGACACACGATGAGAGTCAGTAGAGCACCTGTCAGAGATGTCAGATCAAATCATTAGGACCATTACACATCACAACAGATTTTACATTTTCCACTCCAGTCCATCTAAATTAGGAGAGACACATACCTGGAATGAATGAGAAAGTATTGAACGGGGTCATCAGGGTTTGAGGAGTTAGTGGTATAGCACTCCTGCAGCACGAGTGCGAGGCTTGGATCACTCAGAGGCACAGACGCTTGCACATGCAAGGCAGAGCCCACTGGCAGAGAGAGCGGACCCGCTGGGTAGCTGTATGAATAGTTGGAGTCCCGGAAAAGATTCATGTAGGCTCTGGCTTTGGTACCTGATCCCGTGAGGCCACCTTTAAGGCTGTTAAGAAAGAAAGAAAATTAGAGATGTATTTCACTCCTGCAATAGCAATTATATTATCCAGGGATTTAGGCCCACATCTTTGAAGTGTGTTGTATACAGTCAACGAATGAAATAAAAGACTCACATCTGAGGTTTGATTACAGCATTCAGGCTGGTTTCGGTTTCCAAGGGATAGGCACAAGAGAACGGAATAATCGAAGGTAGACTGAAGGAACCGTTACTTAGAGGGTAGAAAAACAAGCTGTTGCTGTAGATGGCATGGGTGGTGTTGGTCTGAAAGAAAAAAGGATCAATGAATGACCAGTCATGTGTATAATCTATCAATCTCACTGCAGGTAAGTAGGTGAAAACAGTTTTTGTATTGAAATCAATAAACTTTGGAATTAGGGTAACACTTTACAATAAGGTGCACAAAAGGAACAAATGAGGAACGAAGGAGGAGCTAACTGCTCAATACCATTTGTTAACGGGAAGTTGTTGAACAACTCCTGATTCAATTTTATAGAGTAGCTTATGATTATTTAATTGAGAAATGGCTGTTAGATATCATGTTACTGAACTAATATGTAATTAATTGTTGGTGGGTATCTGTGAATCCTTATAATGGCCCTTTACTTAATGCATAGTTCTTGATTACCTCTGAATGATGCGCTAAATGGCACATAAACTTTAACAAAACATTACTTCATTCTTACCCACGTATTAGTTTCTATTTTGTGTCTTCTCAAGTTTTTTGTGTTGTTATTAAGCACTGAATCATCACTTCATGATTACCTGTCACATTACTCACCAAGTTTGTGCCTATCCTTAAGTAAAATGGTCCACACTGAGTTGTACTCTGTAACAAACTTTTGAGTACTGGGACATGAAATCATGAAGTAATGATTCAGTGCTGAGTAACAACTCAATATGATGCACCACTATAGCAGACACAAACCTGGTAAATAATGAACACAAACACATGCTTCCAAACACACGGTTGGTGCTTCCGTTGTTAGCTAGCTTAAAGTTAACGTCTGTACAGCTGGTACATTGACTGTTTAAGTCAGTCAAATTTATGTGATTGACGCAAGGTGAACATTTCCCTTACTTTCTTGCTGAACATACCTTTAGTCTCACCAGACAATATAAAGATACATTTACAGAGCAGTAAAGAATAATACCAGTACAAGAGAACAGAAAATTAATGAATACAATAGACTTATAGACAAATAATTAGGTGGTAAGTAAGTAGTTAATCTCACCGTCATTACAGTTCCACAGAAGCCAGTCCTACGTAGCACTTGGTACCACACAATATTATCACGCACTGTGTAGCTGGTACAGTATGGGGTCGCCAGGTGACCAGAGAATGCATTCAAACCAGCCGACAGCAGATTTTGCAGTGGGACACCAACTTCAATCTTATAAGGGGAGCAAACAAGCTGAGAGGCCTGGATTAGTGGTTGTTGGCCTGAAACAACAAAGAAAAGAAAGAAGTGTAAGTGGGAGAGATTGTTGTCTCACTGGATTGTTGTCATTGTAGTAGATGTGGTTTTAGCAGTCGTGGATCTACCATATGTGGTTGTAGTAGTTAAGGATGTACCATGCGTGGTTGTAGAAGTTGTGGTTGGATAAGTTGTGGTCGTAGCAGTTGAGGGTGGAGTATATGGGGTTGGAGTAGTTGTGGTTGAAACAGTTGAGGGTGGAGTAGTGGTTCTGGCAGCTGAGGGTAGAATAGTCGTGGTGGGAGAAGTTGTGGTTGTAGCAGTTGAGGGTGGAGTAGTTGTGGTTGGAGTAGTTGTGGTTGATGTAGTTGAGGGTGGAGTAGTTGTGGTAGGAGTAGTTGTGGTTGAAGTAATCCTGGGAATTCCTGTTTGAAGGGAAAGCAAAATCTCTGTCAACCCACATGACAACTGCAGGTTGCAATTACAACAGTATTGAACAAAAGCCCCACTTCTTCAATGTAACTGGACTTGATCATTTAATTCTTTGGCACCTTTATTTTTAATTGCCTCAATAGTAGATTTGCTTATTGTGGTGGAAGAGGATGATCATTCTGTATGATACAAATCAGTGTTTATAAACGTTTGTTTTAAATGCAAATATGGCTTGTTTTAAATAAAGATTTCCATTCTTTATGATATCCAGTTAGTTCTAGGATGTATGGTGCCTTCTCTAATTATATGTGAACAATACCAACTGCAGTGCGCTTACTGTATGCATAAACTTACCTTCACAAATGACACCAGCATCCTCAGCATGATGACAGTAGTGGTACCCTAATCCCCGATGGGTACAGTTTGTTAGTGATGCTTCATTCCCTGTACAGTGAAGGTCAGCTAACCAAATTGGTCCAGTGCCCTGTCCAAAATATGCATTTCCTAGAGCTGACAGAGCTCTGCCACAGCCCAGCTGTCGACAAACCACATGAGCATCATTCAAATCCCAGTAGTTGTCACAAACCGTCCCCCAATTGTAGTGGCGGTAGATCTCCACTCTGCCAGAACAGCTGCTGTTAGAGTTGACCAGTCTCACTGCAGGATATGGTGCAGTGTATGGATGAATTGTGACTGGAGTCGTGGTTGGAGTAGTTGTGGTCTGAGTAGTTGTGGTTGGAGTAGTTGTGGTTGGAGTAGTTGTGGTCTGAGTAGTTGTGGTTGGAGTAGTCGTGGTTGGAGTAGTTGTGGTTGAAGTAGTCGTGGTTGGAGTAGTTGTGGTTGGAGTAGTTGTTGTTGGAGTAGTTGTGGTAGGAGTAGTTGTGGTTGGAGTAGTCGTGGTTGGAGTAGTTGTGGTTGGAGTAGTTGTGGTTGGAGTAGTTGTGGTTGGAGTAGTTGTTGTTGGAGTAGTTGTGGGAATTCCTGTTTGAACGGAAAGCAAAATCTCTGTCAACCCACATGACAAATTACAACACTAAAGAACAAAAGCCCAATTTCTTCAATGTAACTGGACTTGATCATTTAATTCTTCGGCACCTTTATTTTTCATTGCCTCAATAGCAGATTTACTTATTGTGGTGGAAGAGCATGCTCATTCTTTATGATACAAATTAGAGTTTCAAAACGTATGTTTTAATTATAAATGTGGCTTGTTGTAAATAAAGATTTCCATTCTTTATGATATCCAGTTAGTTCTAGGATGTATGGTGCCTTCTCTAATTATATGTGAACAATACCAACTGCAGTGTGCTTACTGTATGCATAAACTTACCTTCACAAATGACACCAGCATCCTCAGCATGATGACAGTAGTGGTTCGCAAATCCCGGATGTTGACAGTGTGTTAATGATGCCTCATTCCCTGTACAGTGAAGGTCAGCTAACCAAATTGGTCCAGTGCCCTGTCCAAAATATGCGTTTCCTAGAGCTGACAGAGCTCTGCCACAGCCCAGCTGTTGACAAACCACATGAGCATCATTCAAATCCCAGTAGTTGTCACAAACCGTCCCCCAACGATAGTGGTGGTAAATCTCCACTCTGCCAGAACAGCTGCTGTTAGAGTTGACCAGTCTCACTGCAGGATATGGTGCAGTGTATGGATGAGTTTCGATTGGAGTCGTGGTTGGAGTAGTTGTTGTTGGAGTAGTTGTGGTTTGAGTAGTTGTTGTTGGAGTAGTTGTGGTAGGAGTATTTGTGGTTGGAGTAGTCGTGGTTGGAGTAGTTGTGGTTGGAGTAGTTGTTGTTGGAGTAGTTGTGGTAGGAGTAGTTGTGGTTGGAGTAGTCGTTGTTGGAGTAGTTGTAGTTGGAGTAGTTGTGGTTGGAGTAGTTGTGGTAGGAGTAGTTGTGGTTGGAGTAGTCGTGGTTGAAGTAGTTGTGGTTGGAGTAGTTGTTGTTGGAGTAGTTGTGGTTGAAGTAGTCGTGGGAATTCCTTTTTGAACGGAAAGCAAAATCTCTGTCAACCCACATGACAAATTACAACACTAAAGAACAAAAGCCCAATTTCTTCAATGTAACTGGACTTGATCATTTAATTCTTCGGCACCTTTATTTTTAATTGCCTCAATAGCAGATTTACTTATTGTGGTGGAAGAGGATGCTCATTTTTATGATACAAATTTGAGTTTCGAAACGTATGTTTTAATTATAAATGTGGCATGTTGTAAATAAAGATGTCCATTCTTTATGGTATCCAGTTAGTTCTAGGATGTGTGGTGCCTTCTCTAATTATATGTGAACAATACCAACTGCAGTGTGCTTACTGTATGCATAAACTTACCTTCACAAATGACACCAGCATCCTCAGCATGATGACAGTAGTGGTTCGCAAATCCCGGATGTTGACAGTGTGTTAATGATGCCTCATTCCCTGTACAGTGAAGGTCAGCTAACCAAATTGGTCCAGTGCCCTGTCCAAAATATGCGTTTCCTAGAGCTGACAGAGCTCTGCCACAGCCCAGCTGTTGACAAACCACATGAGCATCATTCAAATCCCAGTAGTTGTCACAAACCGTCCCCCAACGATAGTGGTGGTAAATCTCCACTCTGCCAGAACAGCTGCTGTTAGAGTTGACCAGTCTCACTGCAGGATATGGTGCAGTGTATGGATGAGTTTCGATTGGAGTCGTGGTTGGAGTAGTTGTTGTTGGAGTAGTTGTGGTTTGAGTAGTTGTTGTTGGAGTAGTCGTTGTTGGAGTAGTTGTAGTTGGAGTAGTTGTGGTTGGAGTAGTTGTGGTAGGAGTAGTTGTGGTTGGAATAGTCGTGGTTGGAGTAGTTGTGGTTGGAGTAGTTGTTGTTGGAGTAGTTGTGGTAGGAGTAGTTGTGGTTGGAGTAGTCGTTGTTGGAGTAGTTGTAGTTGGAGTAGTTGTGGTTGGAGTAGTTGTGGAAGGAGTAGTTGTGGTTGGAGTAGTCGTGGTTGAAGTAGTTGTGGTTGGAGTAGTTGTTGTTGGAGTAGTTGTGGTAGGAGTAGTTGTGGTTGAAGTAGTCGTGGGAATTCCTGTTTGAACGGAAAGCAAAATCTCTGTCAACCCACATGACAAATTACAACACTAAAGAACAAAAGCCCAATTTCTTCAATGTAACTGGACTTGATCATTTAATTCTTCGGCACCTTTATTTTTCATTGCCTCAATAGCAGATTTACTTATTGTGGTGGAAGAGCATGCTCATTCTTTATGATACAAATTAGAGTTTCAAAACGTATGTTTTAATTATAAATGTGGCTTGTTGTAAATAAAGATTTCCATTCTTTATGATATCCAGTTAGTTCTAGGATGTATGGTGCCTTCTCTAATTATATGTGAACAATACCAACTGCAGTGTGCTTACTGTATGCATAAACTTACCTTCACAAATGACACCAGCATCCTCAGCATGATGACAGTAGTGGTACCCTAATCCCCGATGGGTACAGTTTGTTAGTGATGCTTCATTCCCTGTACAGTGAAGGTCAGCTAACCAAATTGGTCCAGTGCCCTGTCCAAAATATGCATTTCCTAGAGCTGACAGAGCTCTGCCACAGCCCAGCTGTCGACAAACCACATGAGCATCATTCAAATCCCAATAGTTGTCACAAACCGTCCCCCAATTGTAGTGGCGGTAGATCTCCACTCTGCCAGAACAGCTGCTGTTAGAGTTGACCAGTCTCACTGCAGGATATGGTGCAGTGTATGGATGAATTGCGACTGGAGTCGTGGTTGGAGTAGTTGTTGTTGGAGTAGTTGTGGTTTGAGTAGTTGTTGTTGGAGTAGTTGTGGTAGGAGTAGTTGTGGTTGGAGTAGTCGTGGTTGGAGTAGTTGTGGTTGGAGTAGTTGTTGTTGGAGTAGTTGTGGTAGGAGTAGTTGTGGTTGGAGTAGTCGTTGTTGGAGTAGTTGTAGTTGGAGTAGTTGTTGTTGGAGTAGTTGTGGTAGGAGTAGTTGTGGTTGGAGTAGTCGTGGTTGGAGTAGTTGTGGTTGGAGTAGTTGTTGTTGGAGTAGTTGTGGTAGGAGTAGTTGTGGTTGAAGTAGTCGTGGGAATTCCTGTTTGAACGGAAAGCAAAATCTCTGTCAACCCACATGACAAATTACAACACTAAAGAACAAAAGCCCAATTTCTTCAATGTAACTGGACTTGATCATTTAATTCTTCGGCACCTTTATTTTTAATTGCCTCAATAGCAGATTTACTTATTGTGGTGGAAGAGGATGCTCATTTTTATGATACAAATTTGAGTTTCGAAACGTATGTTTTAATTAAAAATGTGGCATGTTGTAAATAAAGATGTCCATTCTTTATGGTATCCAGTTAGTTCTAGGATGTGTGGTGCCTTCTCTAATTATATGTGAACAATACCAACTGCAGTGTGCTTACTGTATGCATAAACTTACCTTCACAAATGACACCAGCATCCTCAGCATGATGACAGTAGTGGTTCGCAAATCCCGGATGTTGACAGTGTGTTAATGATGCCTCATTCCCTGTACAGTGAAGGTCAGCTAACCAAATTGGTCCAGTGCCCTGTCCAAAATATGCGTTTCCTAGAGCTGACAGAGCTCTGCCACAGCCCAGCTGTTGACAAACCACATGAGCATCATTCAAATCCCAGTAGTTGTCACAAACCGTCCCCCAACGATAGTGGTGGTAAATCTCCACTCTGCCAGAACAGCTGCTGTTAGAGTTGACCAGTCTCACTGCAGGATATGGTGCAGTGTATGGATGAGTTTCGATTGGAGTCGTGGTTGGAGTAGTTGTTGTTGGAGTAGTTGTGGTTTGAGTAGTTGTTGTTGGAGTAGTTGTGGTAGGAGTAGTTGTGGTTGGAGTAGTCGTGGTTGGAGTAGTTGTGGTTGGAGTAGTTGTTGTTGGAGTAGTTGTGGTAGGAGTAGTTGTGGTTGGAGTAGTCGTTGTTGGAGTAGTTGTAGTTGGAGTAGTTGTGGTTGGAGTAGTTGTGGTAGGAGTAGTTGTGGTTGGAGTAGTCGTGGTTGAAGTAGTTGTGGTTGGAGTAGTTGTTGTTGGAGTAGTTGTGGTTGAAGTAGTCGTGGGAATTCCTTTTTGAACGGAAAGCAAAATCTCTGTCAACCCACATGACAAATTACAACACTAAAGAACAAAAGCCCAATTTCTTCAATGTAACTGGACTTGATCATTTAATTCTTCGGCACCTTTATTTTTAATTGCCTCAATAGCAGATTTACTTATTGTGGTGGAAGAGGATGCTCATTTTTATGATACAAATTTGAGTTTCGAAATGTATGTTTTAATTATAAATGTGGCATGTTGTAAATAAAGATGTCCATTCTTTATGGTATCCAGTTAGTTCTAGGATGTGTGGTGCCTTCTCTAATTATATGTGAACAATACCAACTGCAGTGTGCTTACTGTATGCATAAACTTACCTTCACAAATGACACCAGCATCCTCAGCATGATGACAGTAGTGGTTCGCAAATCCCGGATGTTGACAGTGTGTTAATGATGCCTCATTCCCTGTACAGTGAAGGTCAGCTAACCAAATTGGTCCAGTGCCCTGTCCAAAATATGCGTTTCCTAGAGCTGACAGAGCTCTGCCACAGCCCAGCTGTTGACAAACCACATGAGCATCATTCAAATCCCAGTAGTTGTCACAAACCGTCCCCCAACGATAGTGGTGGTAAATCTCCACTCTGCCAGAACAGCTGCTGTTAGAGTTGACCAGTCTCACTGCAGGATATGGTGCAGTGTATGGATGAGTTTCGATTGGAGTCGTGGTTGGAGTAGTTGTTGTTGGAGTAGTTGTGGTTTGAGTAGTTGTTGTTGGAGTAGTCGTTGTTGGAGTAGTTGTAGTTGGAGTAGTTGTGGTTGGAGTAGTTGTGGTAGGAGTAGTTGTGGTTGGAATAGTCGTGGTTGGAGTAGTTGTGGTTGGAGTAGTTGTTGTTGGAGTAGTTGTGGTAGGAGTAGTTGTGGTTGGAGTAGTAGTTGTTGGAGTAGTTGTAGTTGGAGTAGTTGTGGTTGGAGTAGTTGTGGAAGGAGTAGTTGTGGTTGGAGTAGTCGTGGTTGAAGTAGTTGTGGTTGGAGTAGTTGTTGTTGGAGTAGTTGTGGTAGGAGTAGTTGTGGTTGAAGTAGTCGTGGGAATTCCTGTTTGAACGGAAAGCAAAATCTCTGTCAACCCACATGACAAATTACAACACTAAAGAACAAAAGCCCAATTTCTTCAATGTAACTGGACTTGATCATTTAATTCTTCGGCACCTTTATTTTTCATTGCCTCAATAGCAGATTTACTTATTGTGGTGGAAGAGCATGCTCATTCTTTATGATACAAATTAGAGTTTCAAAACGTATGTTTTAATTATAAATGTGGCTTGTTGTAAATAAAGATTTCCATTCTTTATGATATCCAGTTAGTTCTAGGATGTGTGGTGCCTTCTCTAATTATATGTGAACAATACCAACTGCAGTGTGCTTACTGTATGCATAAACTTACCTTCACAAATGACACCAGCATCCTCAGCATGATGACAGTAGTGGTTCGCAAATCCCGGATGTTGACAGTGTGTTAATGATGCCTCATTCCCTGTACAGTGAAGGTCAGCTAACCAAATTGGTCCAGTGCCCTGTCCAAAATATGCGTTTCCTAGAGCTGACAGAGCTCTGCCACAGCCCAGCTGTTGACAAACCACATGAGCATCATTCAAATCCCAGTAGTTGTCACAAACCGTCCCCCAACGATAGTGGTGGTAAATCTCCACTCTGCCAGAACAGCTGCTGTTAGAGTTGACCAGTCTCACTGCAGGATATGGTGCAGTGTATGGATGAGTTTCGATTGGAGTCGTGGTTGGAGTAGTTGTTGTTGGAGTAGTTGTGGTTTGAGTAGTTGTTGTTGGAGTAGTTGTGGTAGGAGTAGTTGTGGTTGGAGTAGTCGTGGTTGGAGTAGTTGTGGTTGGAGTAGTTGTTGTTGGAGTAGTTGTGGTAGGAGTAGTTGTGGTTGGAGTAGTCGTTGTTGGAGTAGTTGTAGTTGGAGTAGTTGTGGTTGGAGTAGTTGTGGTAGGAGTAGTTGTGGTTGGAGTAGTCGTGGTTGAAGTAGTTGTGGTTGGAGTAGTTGTTGTTGGAGTAGTTGTGGTTGAAGTAGTCGTGGGAATTCCTTTTTGAACGGAAAGCAAAATCTCTGTCAACCCACATGACAAATTACAACACTAAAGAACAAAAGCCCAATTTCTTCAATGTAACTGGACTTGATCATTTAATTCTTCGGCACCTTTATTTTTAATTGCCTCAATAGCAGATTTACTTATTGTGGTGGAAGAGGATGCTCATTTTTATGATACAAATTTGAGTTTCGAAACGTATGTTTTAATTATAAATGTGGCATGTTGTAAATAAAGATGTCCATTCTTTATGGTATCCAGTTAGTTCTAGGATGTGTGGTGCCTTCTCTAATTATATGTGAACAATACCAACTGCAGTGTGCTTACTGTATGCATAAACTTACCTTCACAAATGACACCAGCATCCTCAGCATGATGACAGTAGTGGTTCGCAAATCCCGGATGTTGACAGTGTGTTAATGATGCCTCATTCCCTGTACAGTGAAGGTCAGCTAACCAAATTGGTCCAGTGCCCTGTCCAAAATATGCGTTTCCTAGAGCTGACAGAGCTCTGCCACAGCCCAGCTGTTGACAAACCACATGAGCATCATTCAAATCCCAGTAGTTGTCACAAACCGTCCCCCAACGATAGTGGTGGTAAATCTCCACTCTGCCAGAACAGCTGCTGTTAGAGTTGACCAGTCTCACTGCAGGATATGGTGCAGTGTATGGATGAGTTTCGATTGGAGTCGTGGTTGGAGTAGTTGTTGTTGGAGTAGTTGTGGTTTGAGTAGTTGTTGTTGGAGTAGTCGTTGTTGGAGTAGTTGTAGTTGGAGTAGTTGTGGTTGGAGTAGTTGTGGTAGGAGTAGTTGTGGTTGGAATAGTCGTGGTTGGAGTAGTTGTGGTTGGAGTAGTTGTTGTTGGAGTAGTTGTGGTAGGAGTAGTTGTGGTTGGAGTAGTCGTTGTTGGAGTAGTTGTAGTTGGAGTAGTTGTGGTTGGAGTAGTTGTGGAAGGAGTAGTTGTGGTTGGAGTAGTCGTGGTTGAAGTAGTTGTGGTTGGAGTAGTTGTTGTTGGAGTAGTTGTGGTAGGAGTAGTTGTGGTTGAAGTAGTCGTGGGAATTCCTGTTTGAACGGAAAGCAAAATCTCTGTCAACCCACATGACAAATTACAACACTAAAGAACAAAAGCCCAATTTCTTCAATGTAACTGGACTTGATCATTTAATTCTTCGGCACCTTTATTTTTCATTGCCTCAATAGCAGATTTACTTATTGTGGTGGAAGAGCATGCTCATTCTTTATGATACAAATTAGAGTTTCAAAACGTATGTTTTAATTATAAATGTGGCTTGTTGTAAATAAAGATTTCCATTCTTTATGATATCCAGTTAGTTCTAGGATGTATGGTGCCTTCTCTAATTATATGTGAACAATACCAACTGCAGTGTGCTTACTGTATGCATAAACTTACCTTCACAAATGACACCAGCATCCTCAGCATGATGACAGTAGTGGTACCCTAATCCCCGATGGGTACAGTTTGTTAGTGATGCTTCATTCCCTGTACAGTGAAGGTCAGCTAACCAAATTGGTCCAGTGCCATGTCCAAAATATGCATTTCCTAGAGCTGACAGAGCTCTGCCACAGCCCAGCTGTCGACAAACCACATGAGCATCATTCAAATCCCAATAGTTGTCACAAACCGTCCCCCAATTGTAGTGGCGGTAGATCTCCACTCTGCCAGAACAGCTGCTGTTAGAGTTGACCAGTCTCACTGCAGGATATGGTGCAGTGTATGGATGAATTGCGACTGGAGTCGTGGTTGGAGTAGTTGTTGTTGGAGTAGTTGTGGTTTGAGTAGTTGTTGTTGGAGTAGTTGTGGTAGGAGTAGTTGTGGTTGGAGTAGTTGTGGTTGGAGTAGTTGTGGTTGGAGTAGTTGTTGTTGGAGTAGTTGTGGTAGGAGTAGTTGTGGTTGGAGTAGTCGTTGTTGGAGTAGTTGTAGTTGGAGTAGTTGTTGTTGGAGTAGTTGTGGTAGGAGTAGTTGTGGTTGGAGTAGTCGTGGTTGGAGTAGTTGTGGTTGGAGTAGTTGTTGTTGGAGTAGTTGTGGTAGGAGTAGTTGTGGTTGAAGTAGTCGTGGGAATTCCTGTTTGAACGGAAAGCAAAATCTCTGTCAACCCACATGACAAATTACAACACTGAAGAACAAAAGCCCAATTTCTTCAATGTAACTGGACTTGATCATTTAATTCTTCGGCACCTTTATTTTTAATTGCTTCAATAGCAGATTTACTTATTGTGGTGGAAGAGGATGCTCATTCTTTATGATACAAATTTGAGTTTCGAAAGGTATGTTTTAATTATAAATGTGGCTTGCTGTAAATAAAGATGTCCATTCTTTATGGTATCCAGTTAGTTCTAGGATGTGTGGTGCCTTCTCTAATTATATGTGAACAATACCAACTGCAGTGTGCTTACTGTATGCATAAACTTACCTTCACAAATGACACCAGCATCCTCAGCATGATGACAGTAGTGGTACCCTAATCCCCGATGGGTACAGTTTGTTAGTGATGCTTCATTCCCTGTACAGTGAAGGTCAGCTAACCAAATTGGTCCAGTGCCCTGTCCAAAATATGCATTTCCTAGAGCTGACAGAGCTCTGCCACAGCCCAGCTGTCGACAAACCACATGAGCATCATTCAAATCCCAATAGTTGTCACAAACCGTCCCCCAATTGTAGTGGCGGTAGATCTCCACTCTGCCAGAACAGCTGCTGTTAGAGTTGACCAGTCTCACTGCAGGATATGGTGCAGTGTATGGATGAATTGCGACTGGAGTCGTGGTTGGAGTAGTTGTTGTTGGAGTAGTTGTGGTTTGAGTAGTTGTTGTTGGAGTAGTTGTGGTAGGAGTAGTTGTGGTTGGAGTAGTCGTGGTTGGAGTAGTTGTGGTTGGAGTAGTTGTTGTTGGAGTAGTTGTGGTAGGAGTAGTTGTGGTTGGAGTAGTCGTTGTTGGAGTAGTTGTAGTTGGAGTAGTTGTTGTTGGAGTAGTTGTGGTAGGAGTAGTTGTGGTTGGAGTAGTCGTGGTTGGAGTAGTTGTGGTTGGAGTAGTTGTTGTTGGAGTAGTTGTGGTAGGAGTAGTTGTGGTTGAAGTAGTCGTGGGAATTCCTGTTTGAACGGAAAGCAAAATCTCTGTCAACCCACATGACAAATTACAACACTAAAGAACAAAAGCCCAATTTCTTCAATGTAACTGGACTTGATCATTTAATTCTTCGGCACCTTTATTTTTAATTGCTTCAATAGCAGATTTACTTATTGTGGTGGAAGAGGATGCTCATTCTTTATGATACAAATTTGAGTTTCGAAAGGTATGTTTTAATTATAAATGTGGCTTGCTGTAAATAAAGATTTCCATTCTTTATGGTATCCAGTTAGTTCTAGGATGTGTGGTGCCTTCTCTAATTATATGTGAACAATACCAACTGCAGTGTGCTTACTGTATGCATAAACTTACCTTCACAAATGACACCAGCATCCTCAGCATGATGACAGTAGTGGTTCGCAAATCCCGGATGTTGACAGTGTGTTAATGATGCCTCATTCCCTGTACAGTGAAGGTCAGCTAACCAAATTGGTCCAGTGCCCTGTCCAAAATATGCGTTTCCTAGAGCTGACAGAGCTCTGCCACAGCCCAGCTGTTGACAAACCACATGAGCATCATTCAAATCCCAGTAGTTGTCACAAACCGTCCCCCAACGATAGTGGTGGTAAATCTCCACTCTGCCAGAACAGCTGCTGTTAGAGTTGACCAGTCTCACTGCAGGATATGGTGCAGTGTATGGATGAGTTGCGATTGGAGTCGTGGTTGGAGTAGTTGTTGTTGGAGTAGTTGTGGTTTGAGTAGTTGTTGTTGGAGTAGTTGTGGTAGGAGTAGTTGTGGTTGGAGTAGTCGTGGTTGGAGTAGTTGTGGTTGGAGTAGTTGTTGTTGGAGTAGTTGTGGTAGGAGTAGTTGTTGTTGGAGTAGTCGTTGTTGGAGTAGTTGTAGTTGGAGTAGTTGTGGTTGGAGTAGTTGTGGTAGGAGTAGTTGTGGTTGGAGTAGTCGTGGTTGGAGTAGTTGTTGTTGGAGTAGTTGTGGTAGGAGTAGTTGTGGTTGTAGTAGTCGTTGTTGGAGTAGTTGTAGTTGGAGTAGTTGTGGTTGGAGTAGTTGTGGTAGGAGTAGTTGTGGTTGGAGTAGTCGTGGTTGAAGTAGTTGTGGTTGGAGTAGTTGTTGTTGGAGTAGTTGTGGTAGGAGTAGTTGTGGTTGAAGTAGTCGTGGGAATTCCTGTTTGAACGGAAAGCAAAATCTCTGTCAACCCGCATGACAAATTACAACACTAAAGAACAAAAGCCCAATTTCTTCAATGTAACTGGACTTGATCATTTAATTCTTCGGCACCTTTATTTTTCATTGCCTCAATAGCAGATTTACTTATTGTGGTGGAAGAGCATGCTCATTCTTTAGGATACAAATTAGAGTTTCAAAACGTATGTTTTAATTATAAATGTGGCTTGTTGTAAATAAAGATTTCTATTCTTTATGATATCCAGTTAGTTCTAGGATGTATGGTGCCTTCTCTAATTATATGTGAACAATACCAACTGCAGTGTGCTTACTGTATGCATAAACTTACCTTCACAAATGACACCAGCATCCTCAGCATGATGACAGTAGTGGTACCCTAATCCCCGATGGGTACAGTTTGTTAGTGATGCTTCATTCCCTGTACAGTGAAGGTCAGCTAACCAAATTGGTCCAGTGCCCTGTCCAAAATATGCATTTCCTAGAGCTGACAGAGCTCTGCCACAGCCCAGCTGTCGACAAACCACATGAGCATCATTCAAATCCCAATAGTTGTCACAAACCGTCCCCCAATTGTAGTGGCGGTAGATCTCCACTCTGCCAGAACAGCTGCTGTTAGAGTTGACCAGTCTCACTGCAGGATATGGTGCAGTGTATGGATGAATTGCGACTGGAGTCGTGGTTGGAGTAGTTGTTTTTGGAGTAGTTGTGGTTTGAGTAGTTGTTGTTGGAGTAGTTGTGGTAGGAGTAGTTGTGGTTGGAGTAGTCGTGGTTGGAGTAGTTGTGGTTGGAGTAGTTGTTGTTGGAGTAGTTGTGGTAGGAGTAGTTGTGGTTGGAGTAGTCGTTGTTGGAGTAGTTGTAGTTGGAGTAGTTGTTGTTGGAGTAGTTGTGGTAGGAGTAGTTGTGGTTGGAGTAGTCGTGGTTGGAGTAGTTGTGGTTGGAGTAGTTGTTGTTGGAGTAGTTGTGGTAGGAGTAGTTGTGGTTGGAGTAGTCGTTGTTGGAGTAGTTGTAGTTGGAGTAGTTGTGGTTGGAGTAGTTGTTGTTGGAGTAGTCGTGGGAATTCCTGTTTGAACGGAAAGCAAAATCTCTGTCAACCCACATGACAAATTACAACACTAAAGAACAAAAGCCCAATTTCTTCAATGTAACTGGACTTGATCATTTAATTCTTCGGCACCTTTATTTTTAATTGCTTCAATAGCAGATTTACTTATTGTGGTGGAAGAGGATGCTCATTCTTTATGATACAAATTTGAGTTTCGAAAGGTATGTTTTAATTATAAATGTGGCTTGCTGTAAATAAAGATGTCCATTCTTTATGGTATCCAGTTAGTTCTAGGATGTGTGGTGCCTTCTCTAATTATATGTGAACAATACCAACTGCAGTGTGCTTACTGTATGCATAAACTTACCTTCACAAATGACACCAGCATCCTCAGCATGATGACAGTAGTGGTTCGCAAATCCCGGATGTTGACAGTGTGTTAATGATGCCTCATTCCCTGTACAGTGAAGGTCAGCTAACCAAATTGGTCCAGTGCCCTGTCCAAAATATGCGTTTCCTAGAGCTGACAGAGCTCTGCCACAGCCCAGCTGTTGACAAACCACATGAGCATCATTCAAATCCCAGTAGTTGTCACAAACCGTCCCCCAACGATAGTGGTGGTAAATCTCCACTCTGCCAGAACAGCTGCTGTTAGAGTTGACCAGTCTCACTGCAGGATATGGTGCAGTGTATGGATGAGTTGCGATTGGAGTCGTGGTTGGAGTAGTTGTTGTTGGAGTAGTTGTGGTTTGAGTAGTTGTTGTTGGAGTAGTTGTGGTAGGAGTAGTTGTGGTTGGAGTAGTCGTGGTTGGAGTAGTTGTGGTTGGAGTAGTTGTTGTTGGAGTAGTTGTGGTAGGAGTAGTTGTGGTTGGAGTAGTCGTTGTTGGAGTAGTTGTGGTTGGAGTAGTTGTGGTAGGAGTAGTTGTGGTTGGAGTAGTCGTTGTTGGAGTAGTTGTGGTTGGAGTAGTTGTGGTAGGAGTAGTTGTGGTTGGAGTAGTCGTGGTTGGAGTAGTTGTAGTTGGAGTAGTTGTGGTTGGAGTAGTTGTGGTAGGAGTAGTTGTGGTTGGATTAGTCGTGGTTGGAGTAGTTGTGGTTGGAGTAGTTGTTGTTGGAGTAGTTGTGGTAGGAGTAGTTGTGGTTGAAGTAGTCGTGGGAATTCCTGTTTGAACGGAAAGCAAAATCTCTGTCAACCCACATGACAAATTACAACACTAAAGAACAAAAGCCCAATTTCTTCAATGTAACTGGACTTGATCATTTAATTCTTCGGCACCTTTATTTTTAATTGCCTCAATAGCAGATTTACTTATTGTGGTGGAAGAGGATGCTAATTTTTTATGATACAAATTTGAGTTTCGAAACATATGTTTTAATTATAAATGTGGCTTGTTGTAAATAAAGATGTCCATTCTTTATGGTATCCAGTTAGTTCTATGATGTGTGGTGCCTTCTCTAATTATATGTGAACAATACCAACTGCAGTGTGCTTACTGTATGCATAAACTTACCTTCACAAATGACACCAGCATCCTCAGCATGATGACAGTAGTGGTACCCTAATCCCCGATGGGTACAGTTTGTTAGTGATGCTTCATTCCCTGTACAGTGAAGGTCAGCTAACCAAATTGGTCCAGTGCCCTGTCCAAAATATGCATTTCCTAGAGCTGACAGAGCTCTGCCACAGCCCAGCTGTCGACAAACCACATGAGCATCATTCAAATCCCAATAGTTGTCACAAACCGTCCCCCAATTGTAGTGGCGGTAGATCTCCACTCTGCCAGAACAGCTGCTGTTAGAGTTGACCAGTCTCACTGCAGGATATGGTGCAGTGTATGGATGAATTGCGACTGGAGTCGTGGTTGGACTAGTTGTTGTTGGAGTAGTTGTGGTTTGAGTAGTTGTTGTTGGAGTAGTTGTGGTTGGAGTAGTCGTTGTTGGAGTAGTTGTAGTTGGAGTAGTTGTTGTTGGAGTAGTTGTGGTAGGAGTAGTTGTGGTTGGAGTAGTCGTGGTTGGAGTAGTTGTGGTTGGAGTAGTTGTTGTTGGAGTAGTTGTGGTAGGAGTAGTTGTGGTTGGAGTAGTCGTGGTTTGAGTAGTTGTGGTTGGAGTAGTTGTGGTTGAAGTAGTCGTGGGAATTCCTGTTTGAACAGAAAGCAAAATCTCTGTCAACCCACATGACAAATTACAACACTATAGAACAAAATCCCCATTTCTTCAATGTAACTGGACTTGATCATTTAATTCTTTGGCACCTTTATTTTTATTTGCCTCAATAGCAGATTTGCTTATTGTGGTGGAAGAGGATGCTCATTCTGTATGATACATATTAGAGTTTCGAAACGTATGTTTTAATTGTAAATGTGGCTTGTTGTAAATAAAGATGTCCATTCTTCATGGTATCCAGTTAGTGCTATTATATTAGGTGCCTTCTCTAATTATATGTGAAAACCAACTGCAGTATGCTTACTGTATGCATAAATTTACCTTCACAAAAGACACCAGCATCCTCAGTATGATGACAGTAGTGGTTCCCATATCCCGGGTGTTGACAGTGTGTTAGTGATGCCTCATTCCCTGTACAGTGAAGGTCAGCTAACCAAATTGGTCCAGTGCCCTGTCCAAAAGCTGCGTTTCCTAGAGCTAACAGAGCTCTACCACAGCCCAGCTGTTGACAAACCACATGAGCATCATTCAAATTCCAGTAGTTGTCACAAACCGTCCCCCAACGGTAGTGGTGGTAAATCTCCACTCTGCCAGAACACCTGCTGTTAGAGTTGACCAGTCTCACTGCAGGATATGGTGCAGTGTATGGATGAGTTGTGATTGTAGTCGTGGTTTGAGTAGTAGTGGTTGGAGTAGTTGTGGTTGGAGTAGTCTTGGTTGAAGTAATCTTGTGAATTCCTGTTTGAAGGCAGAACAAAATCTCTGTCAACCCACATGACAACTGCAGGTTGCAATTACAACACTATTGAACAAAAGCCCCATTTCTACAATGTAACTGGACTTGATCATTTAATTCTTTGGCACCTTTATTTTTTATTGCCTCAATAGTATATTTTCTTATTGTGGTGTAGGAGGATGCTCATTCTGTATGATACAAATTAGAGTTTGGAAACATATGTTTTAATTGTAAATGTGGCTTGTTGTAAATAAAGATGTCCATTCTTTATGGTATCCAGCTAGTGCTATTATATTAGGTGCCTTCTCTTATTATATGTGAAGACCAACTGCAGTGTGCTTACTGTATGAATAAACTTACCTTCACAAATGACACCAGCATCCTCAGCATGATGACAGTAGTGCTCCCCAAATCCCGGATGTTGACAATGTGTTAGTGATGCCTCATTCCCTGTACAGTGAAGGTCAGCTAACCAAATTGGTCCAGTGCCCTGTCCAAAAGCTGCGTTTCCTAGAGCTGACAGAGCTCTGCCACAGCCCAGCTGTCGACAAACCACATGAGCATCATTCAAATTCCAGTAGTTGTCACACACCGTCCCCCAATGGCCATGTTGGAGGACCTCCACTCTGCCAGAGCAGGGGGTGTTAGAGTTGACCAGTCTCACTGGAAGAATTTCTGGTTGAAGGGAAAGCAAAATTTCTTTCAACCCACACAGCAACTGCAGGTTTCAATTACAACAGTATTGAGTAAAAGCCCCATTTTTTCAATGTAACTGTACTGGATCATTTAATCCTTTTGATATAATGTGCTTTCTCTATTTATATGTGAACAATACCAACAGTGCACTTACTCTGTGCATAAACTTACCTTCACAAATGACACTCGCATCCTCAAAATGAAGACAGTTGTGATTCCCTAATCCCAGATGTGGACAGTCTGTTAGTGATGACTCATTCCCTGTACAGTGAAGGTCATCTAACCAAATTTGTCCAGTGCCCTGTCCAAAATATGCATTTCCTGGTGCTGCCAGAACCCTGCCACAGCCCATTTGTCGACAAACCACCTGAGCGTCATTCAAATTCCAAAGGTCGTCACACACCGTCCCCCAACGGTCAAGGTGGAAGATCTCCACTCTGCCAGAGCAGCGGTGTTTACAGTCGGCTAGTCTCACTTGAGGACTTAGTGGTGCTGTGGCTGTGGCAGGTGTGGTTGAAGCAATTTTGGTTGAATCAGTTGTGGTTTGAGCAGCTGTGGTTGGAGTAGCTGTGGTTGGAGCAGGTGTGGGTGGAGCAGTTGTGGTTGGAGAAGGTGAAAAAATAAAGACACTTTATCCCAATGTGATAAATCAGATAATGCACTTAATCAGGGATAATGTGTGTTTAGGCAAGAACATCTAGAAAGGGAACACATATTTTTTTGCCGTGCTCGGAATTGGAACTTACATGGTTGCCGTAACCACGTAGGAAAACAACATTCCTCCCAAAGACACGCACCACAACGCAATTACAAATGTCCGTATCTGTAGCCAGCAAATACTGCTCATAAGTCCTCATAATTTTTATAGTATCATGCAATTGCTAAAAACCTTATACAGTGCTGTCCCTTTAATTAAAGTTCACAAAGTCATCCTATATCATGTTATTGATGGTTATAGGACATTATTCCAGTTCAGAAACTTAGAATTTATTATCTGTTATTATATGTTAGAGCAGTTCTCTATGTGTCTTTATGACTAGCTAAAGTTACATTAGTTATAATGCTGTGTAAGCCAGGACTCAGATTCTCCCTTCAAACACCTTTGTGACTTTGGCATGGAGGTATAACACATTATGAATGCTTAACTTAAAACATTATGTCCATCACTTATAATACTTCATAATGCTTGTTAAAGGTCGTCATGCATGATTATAAACATGTATAAAGAGTTTTATAAAGCCTTATGAATGCATTATAATGTCTTGTGAATTTGCTTATTGTGCATAATAGGCATGACCTTCATGTGTCTATCAATGTATTATATCTCCACATAAAGAAATATAGATTTATAATATTTGGCTGTGTAACCCAGTTAAAAATTACTGCAGCACTAACTAACTCACTCACTTGGTTATACTCCCAAGCCGACAGACACCAGCTCCGCCATGAGCTGCCGGTGACAGCAGCCACCAAGTTGGTCTGTGTGCACGTCGGCTTGGGATTATAACCAAGTTAGATAGTTATTTATTATTATTTACTATTATTATTTAGTTAGTTAGTTAGTTAAAGGAGAACACAGGGAACATTACGCCGGTAATGCCTTGGAGATAAGTTTTACTTTGTGGTGGTAGTTTTGGTATGCTAATGTTGAGTCGGTAGCTAGCTAGCTAGCAGAAGCTACCGGCAAGTTATGTAAACACGCGCTATAACATGGACATGCAGTCTAGCCACAACTCATTTTTTCTGTCAGCCATTTGGTGCTGGGCAAGCAGTGTACAGTGGGTTTATCAGAGCTTTGTCACTGAAACAACTGCCCCCGAGGCTGGAAACCACGTTGATGAGAGTGGCGAGAGTGAAGGTAAATAATAAAGTTGCTGGCTGTAATACCAAAACAATAAGCAGAAAGATGCTGTAATGTTCTATAGAGCTGGAGGGGACTGCAGAGTGAGGTGGTAATCCTCTGTGGTTTTGACACTCCCTGCAAGCCCCTTCACATTACAAGAATTATTTAATTTATTTGATCTATTGTTAATATAAACTATTGATTAGTGAAATTTTAATCTCATAAGAATTTGAGCTTAATGTGTAAACTGGTAATATGTCAGACACTTTACCTGTCCATCCTGTTAAAGTCTGCATTAGTAGGAGCAACAGCATACCCCGAGTCATCCCCATTATGGGCCACATCCAGCAGATTAGACGTACACTTGCTGAATAGAACAAAAGAGACATTTTAACAAACTGTGTGAAAGCAGACTCTAATGGCTTGCTCAATAATGGATGTAAATGCAAATACAAACTCACAAAATTATCAAATCATTCTACCATCAACAAGGTCAGAAATTAGATTACATTAATAGATTAAAAGATGGTTTATTTCCAGTGTAACTCTTGAAGTGGGTGCTTGGGAATCCAACAGTAGCCATGTTTCCATTCAATTGAATTTTAAGCAAACTTTTGAAATGTTGCAAGAAAGAAATGCAAACTAGGCACGTTTCCATCAACTGGTTTGGAGCAAATAAACTCGGCTACAATGTAGTTTTGTCAGAAGTTGACAGAAGTAGGCTTTGCATGGCTGTAAACTCCTAGTAGACAGAGTAGAAAAAGTAGAGGTTGTGAACTGGAAACAAAACAGATTGCCTTGGCCATCTAACCCATGTAAGATAGAAAAATGGCAAGGGGTCTTCATGAATTTTTTTCAATTGGGCAAGTGTTAATTGTTCTTTCATGTCCGCTAGTATTGGCCATGTTTCATGCTGTCCGTAGACAAAGACAAGCATTCGTGCGTTATGGGATTACCCAGGAAGAGACTGAGGAACTTTTATCGAATTTTGCCATTTCCATACAGCTTTTCTAATGTGATGCTTCAAAATACACATAAAAATATTGAATGGAAACTCAGCTAGTGAGTGAAAGAGCTTGTTCGAGAATTCAACTGTGAGAATGGGACCGTGTAGAAGCCAGTGTTGGCGTCCAGAGACATATAATATAACTATTACATTGTTAGTCACATGTAACCCTCAAAATGTAACTTGAATTGTAAAGATAAACACAATACCAGGGTACAAATTTGCAAGGGAACTGATTTTACCCATTCGTGTTAACAAGTGTTAACCAATTATATCTCATGAATAGCCCAATCATAAAATGTACAGTACTGTCTATATTCTGTTAATCACCTCCACCACTGCCCCCATCATTATTGTCATCATCATTCACTTACTTTTCCAGGTGTGAGGCAGGCAGTTGTCCTTGGAGGCTGACTGGCAGTGCTGCGGCAGTTGTCAGAAGAGAGTCTCTGTGAGCCGCAGACCTGTACTGCGTCCCTTGGTGTACTGGACCATTTATAGGAGCCAGAAGGTAATTAGGTGGCACAATGATGCTCGGTATGTTTTCTGAAGTGGTAGCCAAGTTTAAGAATGTTGAATATCTAGACAAGCAACCAAGTTAACCACTTGACCTTGCCTGACAAGTTATGAGTTGGAACAATAGAAGTTTACAGTATTTTACAATATTTCCACTAGATTGCAGTAAATGAAAGGTCGTCCCCAGAACAACTTACATTATGGGAAAACTTTCTCAGATAAAAGAAAAAATCCATTTGGCTTCTGCCTGATGCAGAACCAGGTCACAGTCTTCAACTTTGGTGGCTCAATTGTATAGCACAGAATTTGAATTCTGTCAAATGATTAATAAGGGGCAACAAGAGTCTTTCCTATATGTCTGCTCTTACGTTCACCACTGTGTTCTAAGGGATGTGAGAGGCAGAGAGTGTTTTACCAGGTGTCCATCAGGCGGGAGAACACATCCACACGGACTACTGGGGTTAACCCTGGAGGGCTAAGGCTGTCACAAGTATGTCTCTTGGTCTCTCCTCTCCAGCCACATTCCCTATTCCTCAGACCCCTTCATTTCCATTTTCCATCCATCCATCCAGCAGGGTAGTGGCTAGAACAGAGCCCCCAAACTGGGGAAACTCTCACAAGATTGTTAAGGTTAGGCATTGTCCTCAAATGGAGAGTTTTTGCAAGTTTTTGCAGATCTCAGATCAGACCTCTGATTGGTCAATACTACTCTGATTACAAACCAGAACGCTGCCGATACAAAAATGCAGATATCTGTTCATAGAGATTATGTCCTAGTTGCTTTGTTTGTTTCTTGCTTGGTGCTCTTGTGTTCAAGCATCTATTATCTGTATGCTTACCTGTACCTACCTACCTGCCTGCCTGTTTCCTGTGTACATGCCCCTTTGCCTTCCGGCCCACTTGTCTGCCTACCTTTACCTGCCTGTAAGGTATTTCACCAATAAAATCACGGAAGTCATCCTGCTTCCTCCTCGTTCTGCGTTTGGGTCCGATCCCCTTTGCCCTGCATAACCAGAGGCAGACATTTGAATTGCATTCCCCTCTCTTTGGTGCCAGGCATCCCTCCAGAGCTCTTTGGAGCCCTGTGGAGGCTGCTCACACCCTGTGCATCCCCTCATAGGCCTCTGAAGCCCCATGAGAGGGCTCCACACTTGAGACATCCCTCCAGTTGCTCCAGGTCTGCAAAAGAAATATACAGTATGACCTCATTGTATGTTTTACATGTGAAACTTTATTTTGCAGTAACTTACAGCTAAGTTTAGTGGATTAACATTCTAACAAAATAGAAACACTTGAGTAGAGTGCAAGCATATGCAAATATTTCTCGTTTTAAAAGTTTAACTGCTGGACACAAGATGTATCCTACTGAAAAGTCCATTCTCAGTATATGTGGACTGGAGGTTTCAAGGTTCAGCATCACCAGTCCAGGTTCCTTCCTGGCCTAGGACGTCTATACCCATGTGCTCCATGGAGGAGAGGAGAACAGTCAGAAGCAAGTAGGATGCCCCAATATGGCTGCTGTTCAATCATTGTCTGCTATCTCACTTTTGCCACCAAAGAGGAGAACCGTTTTTTATCAGCGTGTGGAAGTTTCCAGCTCAAGAGGATGCTGTTATTAGCTTCTCAGAGCAGGGGATCAGTACAGCAACATACGTACACACAACAACACTGATAGTGTAACCATATTTATATAAGACTGACCACAGATGACCCATAGGAACACTAGAGATAAACAGAGACTGATATTAATTCACCTGTTGCCCCAGTGCATGCTGGGAGGCTTTCCACTACACCTGCCCTCCAGTGCCGCTACTGTAATGTAGTTCACCTGTCAACTATGATGGATGGTGATGGGTGTAACTGCAAATGTTTTGGCGGTTAGGACTGCCAGTACTTAGCACACTTAACCTAAAAGTTAATTAGGGTGCAGTGTTGTAAGAGACGTATTCTTAGATTAAGACATTAGACCTCACACATTAAGACATTGATTTCCTGCATGCCACAACTTAAGACAGTTTTTATGGCTTTGTTCTGGTCTGTGTCACAATCCTTTCTGTTCAGCATCATCAGCAACATCTGCCAAGAATGTTGGAAATGTGTCATGGGGCTAAGCCATCAATTAATTTGTCTTAAGTTCTGGGACCAGATGTAGAAACGCATACGCCTTTTCCCACACAACAGAGGAGAAGACATCAAATTATAATGCAAGAAAATTATTCAATGAGTACAACACACGTCCTCCAAAAGTTTAAACATGAAATAAAAATGGATGAGTTTGAGGGGCTTTCATCCAGCTGTCACAGCAGCTGTTGACGAGCAAGTCTTGCATCCACCCAGACCCATATGCTGTACCAATGCAGCCAGGAGAGCCATTGTTGGTGAAGAAAGGCCGGACATTTTTGTAGGGCAATATGAGAAATGGTGGGATGGAATTCCCCAAGGTATTTACAGCACACTCAAGTGTAGCCGACGATGATTGAAAGACGAAGAATATTGAAACATGAAAAGGATAATTAAGTTATTCCCTAATTCTTGAAACTTCTTTCAGAAACTGTTACCTGACCTCAGGCCACCAAGTGCTCAGGCACTTAATTTACAACAGCCTGTTTAAGCTCACAGAAGAGAATCAACAAGACTTATTATCCATTCTGACCATTTGAGCTTGTTGATTTAATTAGGACTCTGTTACGGGTTAAAGGCCCTGATATCTGTTTTTCTTCCCAAAGACTCAGAGAATCCCCAAACTTGCCTGTGGAGCAGAGCGTTTCAGCATGATCCTCAGCCTCTACACCTGGCTCCGGTCCGCAGAGCTCACAATATAGGTTTTATCAACAATTTTAACCTGTTTTGGAATGGTCCCCTCCTCTTCAAAACCTATGGAGTCCACCCCAACACACTGGGTAGCAAAATTGCAGCCAATTTACAGCACACTGTGCAGTCCTCTCCACATGATTGACTGTTTACATTCCACACCCCCTCCCCGGAATCTCAAACTTTGTTGGTGTCACCACAGAGTACTGTCCTCCCCGCTACCTCCCCCCATCAGCCTCGTTTGTCATTGCACTCTCACTGAACAATTTCCCCATACAAACTATGAATACAGACGGGGCCTATCGTCCACACTGCATATCTAAAGGTGTGTGCACTGGAAACCTCTGCCGCCTGCCTCATGCCTCAGCTTGCTCTGCTGGTGTTCCGCCTTCCCCAGTCAAGATCGCCCTGATCACTGCACGATCCTCTTGGAAACACGTCATTCATCCATTCACGTCAATGACTTTTTTTGCAGTGAAAGTATGAAACTTATGTTCTTGACTGAAACGTGCCAGCAAAGTATTGATTATTCACATTTGATCGAGCTTTGTCCTGCAGAGTGTTCTTAGAGTTTTTATCAGTACACCCCGTTTGACGGGCCGTGGTGGTGGACTTGCTGTACTTTTTAATAACAAATTTACATGCCAGATAAAAAGCGCAGATCTTCACGGTTCTTATGAATTGTAAATGTCCAGAGACAGTAGACTAAATCCTATCTATTGACCAGGCCCAATCGGCTCAGACTTTTTATTTTCTATTATAAAGCTGGACAAGGTCCTAATGGTTGGAGATTTTAATTCTCATACTGATGACACCACATGTATTACTGCCTTTGAATTTCTCAATCTCACATAGTCCTTCAATTTTACATTCTGGACCTTGTTTTTACACATGGTATAGATATTGAACTTGTTGGCTCTAAGGATTCATGTGTCTGTGACTACAAAAACAAAGTATTTTTATTTTATATTTGTTTTACATTAGAGTCTCAGCCTTTTTGCCATATGAGAGGCTGCAGCTGTCAATTAGTCTCTCAATAAGCTTGAGGTCTTTTCACTCTGTGGACTCTTTTAAAAAGCAGCTAAAACAAAAAAAAACATCTGTTCAGGCATTTAGGTGATATTTTATGTTTTAACTTTTTATCTGTTTCTCCAGTATATTTTATCCAGTGTTTTATCTTTGTTTTATTTCTTTGATTCTATTTTTATTTTATGTGATTTTATTTCCTTGACTGTGAAGTACTTTGTGCAGATCTGCGAAAGGTGCTACTGTGTATAAATAAACTTGGCTCGCTTGCTTGCGGATTGCAGAAAATTAATGGGTGTATCCCAAAACAATTACCAGTTTAGCTTTTCTCTGGAAATGGATAGCATGTACAGCCAGATAATGATGACTGGGTTTCTTTTGAAAGCTGTCCAAAGAGGACAATGATTTGACCTATTAATTACATTCACACTTTTTTCTGTTGGACTTTAGGTCTACAAGTAATTGTCAACAAGTACAACATCATCTGCTAAACTACCTGCTGCTGTTTGAACATCAGAGATTCAACATCATCAGAGGTACCACCTGCACTCATACTTGCCAACTCTCACGATTTTTCCGGAAGACTCGTTTTTTCATTGCCCTTTCTTTTCACACTTTTTTTCCTTTTCGTTATCTCAACCTGTTTCTGGCACTGTACAGTGTATATAAGCCGTAAGGCCTACTTTTTCCACCTGGATGGCAATAGAGCGACACCACATGTCTTTTCCCAGCGGAGGAGAACTGCTCGCAACACCACGGTGTGTTTGAGCTGTGCTTTCCACACATCACAGCATCACAGCAAAGCTGTGGTGGTGTGCCGCAAGCCATTTTAAATAACAGACAATTAATAATAATTGTTATAAATTGTAATTATTATAAATAATAATAATGATAATTTCAGAGTACAGTAGTGCCGTTGTTGCATTGTGTCTGAAAGGGCCTTCAGTGAGTGAGAGAAATAGAGGGAAATGGAGAGTACTAATAAGAGATCAAAATATTCAAAAAGGGGCAAAAAATGAATGAATGAAAAATGATATGATATAAAGCCCATGAATATTAGCCTGGTTAATACAAGATATTCACACAACTTCCCACCTGAGGGGTGAAATATTCAGTTTTCTTCCCCGGGAATTAAAAGCAGGCCTATTTAACAAAAAATGCTGTTGCACTGTACTTAGTATTTCGTTATTTTCATTCTTTAAAAGTCACCAGAATGCAGGAAACAAAGTCTCTGAAACTCAAATTATTCAAGAGGGAGGACCCCCAGACCTCTATTTTTGAGGTCTCTATACCTGTATATTGAGCGTACTTGTATACTGAACTATGCACTCTTATGGTTCCCATTGTACAAACAGGACTGAAAGTGCCTTTCTCCCTCTAACACACAATCACAATCAAAAGTGGACCCACTCTCTACTGAAGAAATAGTTTCTAGGAAAAGCCTTGAATCAGAATCAGAATCAGAATCGTGTTTATTGCCAGGTGTAAGAGGTATACACTAGGAATTTGCTTTGGTTTTGTTGGTGCAAGTTAAACAGTTTATTTAACAAAAGAATAGATAAAAACGTTAGAATAAAATAAGAATAAAAAAATTTAAAAAGATTCAGAGCAACAGGGATGCTGTTTCTGGATAGACATGTTGCTGTTATATTTATGAAATGTAATTTTTCACAGCTGTGAGCACACTGGTACAATTTGGACACACAACATGTTCACTATTAATAAACTTTGAATAAACAAACGAACAGCGCTCTGTGCAGCAGCAGAGGAGGAGGTTCAAGGCTCTGCAGACTGAGTCCAGCATGTCGTCTGCAGCGGGCAGACCATGACGCATTGACTGCAGTTGACTTTTGCTGCTGGATCCAGGATATAACCTGCTAACGCTACATGGATAACGCTAAAACCAAACTTTACTTCACTTCCCTGGAGTTAAAAAAGCACGAGCAGATAGCCTATAGGAACAGTGCCACTCTGCCATTGCAACGATTGCCATACTAATACTTTACCATCTGCAATTACCTCCACTCATTAAATCCATGCTCTTCTGTTTAACCATGTGGTTATGTCAAAACAAGTTACTAATATGCCTATTTGGGAATTAATACCTCCGCTAAGTGTATTTCACTGATGTTGCAACCAGTACCACTTACGCGATCTGGGTGTGTTTTTCCCCCGTGAGTGAGACTATATTTCCCCGGTGTAAGTCTTCATACTAACTTATTATTTCAAATATTTTTCATTGTGCCAAGGATAATACATTCAGCACACTGTTGTATCAATGCTCATTTCCATTTACACATAAGAATCACAGAACCACATTCCTTTGCACTGAAAAATATGAAATGGATAATGTGATATTTTATGTTTTAACTTGTGTTTTTTGTCTGTTTCTCCTGTATATTTTATCCAGTGTTTTTATCTTTGTTTTATTTCTTTGATTCTATTTTATTTCATGTGATTTTATTTCTTTGACTGTGAAGCACTTTGTGACTTGTCTACGAAAGGTGCTACTGTGTATAAATAAACTTGTCTTGCTTGCTTGCGGATTGTAGAAAACACATGGGTGTGCCCCAAAACAATTACCAGTTTAGTTTTGTTCTGGAAATGGACTGCATGTACAGCCAGGTAATGATGACTGGGTTACTTTTGAAAGCTGTCCAAATATGACAATGATTTGAGGTATTTATTACATTGACACTTTTTTCTGTTGCATTTTAGGTCTACAAGTTATTGTCAACAAGTACAACATCATCTGCTAAACCATCACAACATTGTGAGATGGAACCAGAGGTTGACCACTGGTGGCAACCCATATGTCTTCATTCACTGCAGACTAGGCCTGTGTGACAAGAGGAGCCAAAACTATTTTCCAGTGAGTCAGACACTCTAATCTAATCATTCCACCCCCTCTTACCTCACAGGTTTGTAGAAGAAGGACTTATCGGACTTACATTGTGTGTTAGAGGGAGAAAGGCACTTTCAGTCCTGTGTGTACAGTGGGAACCATAAGAGTGCATAGTTCAGTATACAAGTATGCTCAATATACAGGTATAGAGACCTCAAAAATAGTGGTCTGGGGGTCCTCCCTCTTGAATAATTTGAGTTTCAGAAACTTTGATTCCTGCATTCTGGTGACTTTTAAAGAAGTTGTGTGAATATCTTGTATTAACCAGGCTAATATTCTTGGGCTTTATATCATATAATTTTTCATTCCATATTTTTTTGCCCCTGCTTGAATAAGTTTATCTCTTATTAGTACTCTCCATTTCCCTTTCTTTCTCTCACTCACTGAAGGCTCTTTCAGACAAAATGCAACAACGGCACCACTGTACTCTGAAATTATCATTATTATTATTTATAATAATTACAATTTATAACAATTATTATTAATTGTCTGTTATTTAAAATGGCTTGCGGCACACCACCACAGCTTTACTGTGATGCTGTGATGTGTGGAAAGCACAGCTCAAACACACCGTGGTGTTGCGAGCAGCTCTCCTCCGCTGGGAAAAGACATTTGGTGTAGCTCTATTGCCATCCAGGTGGAAAAAGTAGGCCTTATGGCTTATACACACTGTAGAGTACCAGAAACAGGTTGAGATAACGAAAAGGAAAAAAGGTGTGAAAAGAAAGGGCAATGAAAAAACGAGAGTCTTCTGGGAAAATCGTGAGAGTTGGCAAATATGAGTGCAGGTGGTACCTGTGGCGGCTCTGATGATGTTGAATCTCTGATGTTCAAACAGCAGCAGGTAGTTTAGCAGATGATGTTGTACTTGTTGACAATAATTTGTAGATCTAAAATGCCACAGAAAAAAGTGTCAACGTCATAAATACCTCAAATCATTGTCATCTTTGGACAGCTTTCAAAAGTAACCCAGTCATCATTACCTGTCTGTACATGCTGTCCATTTCCAGAACGAAACTAAACTGGTAATTGTTTTGGGGCACACCCATGTGTTTTCTACAATCCGCAAGCAAGCAAGACAAGTTTATTTATACACAGTAGGACCTTTCGTAGACAAGTCACAAAGTGCTTCACAGTCAAAGAAATTAAATCACATAAAATAAAATAGAATCAAAGAAATAAAACAAAGATAAAAACACTGGATAAAATATACAGGAGAAAAAGACAAAAAACACAAGTTAAAACATAAAATATCACATTATCCATTTCATATTTTTCAGTGCAAAGGAATGTGGTTCTGTGATTCTTATGTGTAAATGGAAATGAGCATCTGGACGAACTCACAGATGTTGTGAGCTCTTGGATTTCATACTGCCAGGATGCTGTTATTCCGGACAAGGTAGTTAAGATCTACCCAAACAGCAAATCCTGGGTGAGCAAACATCTTAAATTATCACTGAAAAAGAAAAAAAGTGTTTTTAAAATGGCCAATCTCTCGGAATTAATCTCTCTACAAAAAGACATTAAACATGAAGTAAAGAGGGCCAACCTGTGCTACAAACAAAAGGTCGAACGTAAACTAGGCAACAACAACTTACGCTCAGCTTGGCACAGTGTCAAAACTATAGTTGAACTAAATTGTATGCAGGAGTTCAACAAGTTCTATTCCAGATTTGATGTCCACGACTTCAGCAAAGAAACTGCTGCTTTAAAAGGCAGTCTGCTGAACTACAGTCATTTTATCTCACCCTTTTCTGTACATAGTGTTGTGAACATTTTTAAGCATTGCACGACTAACACAAGCCCTGGCCCTGACAGCATTGGCAGCCGCCTGTTGATTCACTGTGCTGATCAATAAGGCCCTATTTTTCTTTATATTTTTCATTTTTCATTTTGTCAACAGAGTGTGCCAATTTTATGGAAACAATCTAAAATAGTTCCCATTGCAAAAAATAGCAACCCCAAAACTCTGAACGACTACAGACCAGTGGCCCTTACATCATTAGTTGTGAAAGTGTTTGAAAATCTGATTAAAAAAGATCTACTGGGCAGGACCGAACATCTCCTTGACCCTCTACAGTTTGCATATCAGACCAACAGGTGGGTGCAGGACGCTACTACTACTCTACTTAATTTCATTTACAAGCACTTGGAGGGTAGTAAAAAGCATGCTAGATTGTGGTTTGCAGACTTCTCATCAGCCTTCAACACCATACAGCCCCACCTGCTGGTGCAGAAACTGACAGAGCACTTTGGGTTGGACTCAAACATTGTGAGATGGAACCGGAGGTTGCCCACTGGTGGCCACCCTTATGTCTTCATTCACTGCAGACTAGGCCTGTGTGACAACAGGAGCCAAAACTATTTTCCAGTGAGTCAGACACTCTAATCTAATCATTCTACCCCCTCTTAACTCACAGGTTTGCAGAAGAAGGACTTATCGAACTTATCATTCCAGTCATTACATAGGCTATGACCAATGGTGGCTCTCTTTTAGCTCCTTAGCAACAACAATGTGTTCATGTCTCAACTGAAACTGTATTTTTTTGTGATAAAAATTATAAACTAATTTAAATATACATGAATAAAAAAACAGGAGTCGTAATAAAGATTAGTGCCTGCTTGTTTTAAATAAAACAATGAGGAAAACTAATATTATAAGAATACTGTTATTACCCTGTTATCAAAACTAATGTTTATTTAATTATATTATGGTTTTAATAAATATTTCAATATTATTAATCCACACACCCATCATGGATACATACTACTGATACTAAAGAATCATCAAAGTATAACACTGGCCTGAAAAATTGAAAAATGACATTTCATAAATATAACAGCAACATGTCTATCCAGAAACTGCATCCCTCTTGCTCTGGAAAGTTCACAGAACACAGTACCAAGGCTTCTCCTAGAAACTATTTCTTCAGTAGGGAGTGGGTCCACTTTTGATTGTGATTGTGTGTTAGAGGGAGGAAGGCACTTTCAGTCCTGTGTGTACAGTGGGAACCATAAGAGTGCATAATTCAGTATACAAGTATGCTCAATATACAGGTATAGAGACCTCAAAAATAGAGGTCTGGGGGTCCTCCCTCTTGAATAATTTGAGTTTCAGAGACTTTGTTTCCTGCATTCTGGTGACTTTTAAAGAATGAAAATAACAAAATATTAAGTACAGTGCAACAGCATTTTTTCTTAAATAGGCCTACTTTTAATTCTCGGGGAGGAAAACTGAATATTTCACCCCTATTGTGTGAAGTTGTGTGAATATCTTGTATTAACCAGGCTAATATTCATGGGCTTTATATCATATCATTTTTCATTCATTCATTTTTTAACCTGCTTGAATAAGTTTATCTCTTATTAGTACTCTCCATTTCCCTTTATTTCTCTCACTCACTGAAGGCTCTTTCAGACACAATGCAACAATTACACCACTGTACTCTGAAATTATCATTATTATTATTTATAATAATTACAATTTATAACAATTATTTTTAATTGTCTGTTATTTAAAATGGCTTGCGGCACACCACCACAGCTTTGCTGTGATGCTGTGATGTGTGGCAAGCACAGCTCAAACACACCGTGGTGTTGTGAGCAGTTCTCCTCCGCTGGGAAAAGACATTTGGTGTCGCTCTATTGCCATCCATGTGGAAAAAGTAGGCCTTATGGCTTATACACACTGTAGAGTACCAGAAACAGGTTGAGATAACGAAAAGGAAAAAAGGTGTGAAAAGAAAGGGCAATGAAAAAACGAGAGTCTTCTGGGAAAATCGTGAGAGTTGGCAAGTATGAGTGCAGGTGGTACCTGTGGCGGCTCTGATGATGTTGAATCTCTGATGTTCAAACAGCAGCAGGTAGTTTAGCAGATGATGTTGTACTTGTTGACAATAACTTGTAGACCTAAAGTCCAACAGAAAAAAGTGTCAACGTCATAAATACCTCAAATCATTGTCATATTTGGACAGCTTTCAAAAAGTAACCCAGTCATCATTACCTGGCTGTACATGCTGTCCATTTCCAGAACGAAACTAAACTGGTAATTGTTTTGGGGCACACCCATGTGTTTTCTACAATCCGCAAGCAAGCAAGCCAAGTTTATTTATACACAGTAGCACCTTTCGTAGACAAGTCACAAAGTGCTTCACAGTCAAAGAAATTAAATCACATAAAATAAAATAGAATCAAAGAAATAAAACAAAGATAAAAACACTGGATAAAATATACAGGAGAAAAAGACAAAAAACACAAGTTAAAACATAAAATATCACATTATCCATTTCATATTTTTCAGTGCAAAGGAATGTGGTTCTGTGATTCTTATGTGTAAATGGAAATGAGCATCTGGACGAACTCACAGATGTTGTGAGCTCTTGGATTTCATACTGCCAGGATGCTGTTATTCCGGACAAGGTAGTTAAGATCTACCCAAACAGCAAATCCTGGGTGAGCAAACATCTTAAATTATCACTGAAAAAGAAAAAAAGTGTTTTTAAAATGGCCAATCTCTCGGAATTAATCTCTCTACAAAAAGACATTAAACATGAAGTAAAGAGGGCCAACCTGTGCTACAAACAAAAGGTCGAACGTAAACTAGGCAACAACAACTTACGCTCAGCTTGGCACAGTGTCAAAACTATAGTTGAACTAAATTGTATGCAGGAGTTCAACAAGTTCTATTCCAGATTTGATGTCCACGACTTCAGCAAAGAAACTGCTGCTTTAAAAGGCAGTCTGCTGAACTACAGTCATTTTATCTCACCCTTTTCTGTACATAGTGTTGTGAACATTTTTAAGCATTGCACGACTAACACAAGCCCTGGCCCTGACAGCATTGGCAGCCGCCTGTTGATTCACTGTGCTGATCAATAAGGCCCTATTTTTCTTTATATTTTTCATTTTTCATTTTGTCAACAGAGTGTGCCAATTTTATGGAAACAATCTAAAATAGTTCCCATTGCAAAAAATAGCAACCCCAAAACTCTGAACGACTACAGACCAGTGGCCCTTACATCATTAGTTGTGAAAGTGTTTGAAAATCTGATTAAAAAAGATCTACTGGGCAGGACCGAACATCTCCTTGACCCTCTACAGTTTGCATATCAGACCAACAGGTGGGTGCAGGACGCTACTACTACTCTACTTAATTTCATTTACAAGCACTTGGAGGGTAGTAAAAAGCATGCTAGATTGTGGTTTGCAGACTTCTCATCAGCCTTCAACACCATACAGCCCCACCTGCTGGTGCAGAAACTGACAGAGCACTTTGGGTTGGACTCAAACATTGTGAGATGGAACCGGAGGTTGCCCACTGGTGGCCACCCTTATGTCTTCATTCACTGCAGACTAGGCCTGTGTGACAACAGGAGCCAAAACTATTTTCCAGTGAGTCAGACACTCTAATCTAATCATTCTACCCCCTCTTAACTCACAGGTTTGCAGAAGAAGGACTTATCAGACTTATCATTCCAGTCATTACATAGGCTATGACCAATGGTGGCTCTCTTTTAGCTCCTTAGCAACAACAATGTGTTCATGTCTCAACTGAAACTGTATTTTTTTGTGATAAAAATTATAAACTAATTTAAATATACATGAATAAAAAAACAGGAGTCGTAATAAAGATTAGTGCCTGCTTGTTTTAAATAAAACAATGAGGAAAACTAATATTATAAGAATACTGTTATTACCCTGTTATCAAAACTAATGTTTATTTAATTATATTATGGTTTTAATAAATATTTCAATATTATTAATCCACACACCCATCATGGATACATACTACTGATACTAAAGAATCATCAAAGTATAACACTGGCCTGAAAAATTGAAAAATGACATTTCATAAATATAACAGCAACATGTCTATCCAGAAACTGCATCCCTCTTGCTCTGGAAAGTTCACAGAACACAGTACCAAGGCTTCTCCTAGAAACTATTTCTTCAGTAGGGAGTGGGTCCACTTTTGATTGTGATTGTGTGTTAGAGGGAGGAAGGCACTTTCAGTCCTGTGTGTACAGTGGGAACCATAAGAGTGCATAATTCAGTATACAAGTATGCTCAATATACAGGTATAGAGACCTCAAAAATAGAGGTCTGGGGGTCCTCCCTCTTGAATAATTTGAGTTTCAGAGACTTTGTTTCCTGCATTCTGGTGACTTTTAAAGAATGAAAATAACAAAATATTAAGTACAGTGCAACAGCATTTTTTCTTAAATAGGCCTACTTTTAATTCTCGGGGAGGAAAACTGAATATTTCACCCCTATTGTGTGAAGTTGTGTGAATATCTTGTATTAACCAGGCTAATATTCATGGGCTTTATATCATATCATTTTTCATTCATTCATTTTTTAACCTGCTTGAATATGTTTATCTCTTATTAGTACTCTCCATTTCCCTTTATTTCTCTCACTCACTGAAGGCTCTTTCAGACACAATGCAACAATTACACCACTGTACTCTGAAATTATCATTATTATTATTTATAATAATTACAATTTATAACAATTATTTTTAATTGTCTGTTATTTAAAATGGCTTGCGGCACACCACCACAGCTTTGCTGTGATGCTGTGATGTGTGGCAAGCACAGCTCAAACACACCGTGGTGTTGTGAGCAGTTCTCCTCCGCTGGGAAAAGACATTTGGTGTCGCTCTATTGCCATCCATGTGGAAAAAGTAGGCCTTATGGCTTATACACACTGTAGAGTACCAGAAACAGGTTGAGATAACGAAAAGGAAAAAAGGTGTGAAAAGAAAGGGCAATGAAAAAACGAGAGTCTTCTGGGAAAATCGTGAGAGTTGGCAAGTATGAGTGCAGGTGGTACCTGTGGCGGCTCTGATGATGTTGAATCTCTGATGTTCAAACAGCAGCAGGTAGTTTAGCAGATGATGTTGTACTTGTTGACAATAACTTGTAGACCTAAAGTCCAACAGAAAAAAGTGTCAACGTCATAAATACCTCAAATCATTGTCATATTTGGACAGCTTTCAAAAAGTAACCCAGTCATCATTACCTGGCTGTACATGCTGTCCATTTCCAGAACGAAACTAAACTGGTAATTGTTTTGGGGCACACCCATGTGTTTTCTACAATCCGCAAGCAAGCAAGCCAAGTTTATTTATACACAGTAGCACCTTTCGTAGACAAGTCACAAAGTGCTTCACAGTCAAATAATTTAAATCACATAAAATAAAATAGAATCAAAGAAATAAAACAAAGATAAAAACACTGGATAAAATATACAGGAGAAACAGACAAAAAACACAAGTTAAAACATAAAATATCACATTATCCGTTTCATATTAATAAATGCAAAGGAATGTGGTTCCGTGATTCTTATGTGTAAATGGAAATGAGCATTGATACAACAGTGTGCTGAATGTATTATCCTTGGCACAATGAAAAATATTTGAAATAATAAGTAAGTATGAAGACTTACGCCAGGGAAATAAAGTCTCTCTCACAGGGTAAGTGGTACTGGTTGCAACATCAGTGAAATACACTTAGTGGGGGTATTAATTCCCAAATAGGCATATTAGTCACTTGCTTTGACATAACCACATGGTTAAAAAGTAGAGCATGGATTTAATGAGTGGAGGTAATTGCAGGTTGTAAAGTATTAGTATGGCAATAGTTCTGGATCTAGATCTGGACGAACTCACAGATGTTGTGAAAAAGAAAAAAAGTGTTTTTAAAATGGCCAATCTCTCGGAATTAATCTCTCTACAAAAAGACATTAAACATGAAATAAAGAGGGCCAACCTGTGCTACAAACAAAAGCTTGAATCTCCCTCACTGGCAAAAACAAGGCTTGTCATCATTGAAGGCCATCTCAATGCAGTGAGATATCGGGATGAGATTCTGCAGCCAGTGGCGATCCCATATCTCCACAATCTGGGACCTATCTTCATCCTCCAAGATGACAACGCTCGCCCCCACAGAGCCAGGGTTATCACAGACTACCTCCACAATGTGGGAGTAGAGAGAATGGAACGGCCTGCCAAGGGTCCAGACCTCAACACAAATCAACACTTGTGGGATCAGCTTGGGCGTGCTGTACGTGTTAGAGTGACCAACACAACCACGCTGGCTGACCTGCAATGAATCCTGGTTGAGGAATGGAACACCATCCCACAGCAACGTGTGACCAGGTTGGTGACCAGCATGAGGAGGAGGTGCCAGGCTGTTGTGGCTGCGTATGGATCTTCTACCGCTACTGAGGCTCCTGACGGTGTATTAAAGGTCACATATTATGCTCATTTCCAGGTTCATAGATGTATTTTAATGTTGCACTAGAACATGTTTACATGCTGCAATGTTCAAAAAACCCTTTATTCTTCTCATACTGCAGCCTGAGTCTGCCTGCCTCAGAGCCTAATTCAGCCTCTGTCTGAAAACCACTGATTCACAGCCTGTCTCCTCCCACTCTGCTCTGATTGGTCAGCGTTTTCTGTCAATCAAACTTCCTCAACAACAACAGCGTCACCCTCCCCCTCCCTCCCGGAGCAGCTCTGGAGAGAGGAGTGGAGGGAGAGGAGTGGAGGGAGAGGCAGCTAGAATAGAGCTTATAAACCACTTTAAAGTTTATAAACCAGAAACTTCACCCAGCGCACGTTACCGGAGGAATCTGATCAGAAATCGGCGACACATGATGAACATCTGCGGTCCAGATTCCAGGTTCTCCTGACGGTTTCTCTCAGGTAAATAATACTATTTATAGCTCTGTTAGTTAGCTCAGTGTTTACCTCATGCATCAACTCTGTAAACCGTAAACATACACTCTGTTTTACGTCTGTCTTTACAGATCCATCTGTGAGAAATGACCGACAGAATCATCCCAGAGGAGAGCAGATAGCTGAGAGCAGACAGCTGTGGGCAGATGGGAGATACAGAGCTAACCCGTTAGCATGTAGCTACATGCTAACGGGTTAGCTACATGCTACCGCTATGACACGGTGTGTAAACACAGCGACCATCAGGGTGGAAAATAGAAGATGTGAAACAGTAGTCAGTTCATTATTTCTGCTAAAAGATAAATGTATGGAAGATCAGAGTAATGGTATATTATTTACAGTAGTAGCTGTCTCTGTGTTACCATGACTACAGACCACCGGCGCTTAGCTTACCATAGTTTACCAGAGCTGAAGACTTTCTCCTGTACCATGTTAACATAACTAACTAACAGGTGAGATGATTACAAATGCTGTGAATAATTAATATTGTCATCTGTCAACTCAAATAAAGTTTGACTGTGAAACAGAAATGTGTTGTGTTGCTTACAAGTCACTATTTACTACCTGTACTCTGCTACATGCATGACATCAAATATATATAATATATAAATATCATCTGTTTAAACAGTGTAATTACATAAAGCCTTTGTGAAAGAACATGTTATATTTAGATGATGGGAGTACACGAAGCCTGTTCTGCTGGTTCTTGCAGACTTTGCTCAAGTTAGGTTGAGGAGGAGAGACAGTGACGCGCTGTGGGGCGGGGTCAGCTACTGAAGGTTCTGCTCTGGTTCGACCAGGAAACCCTTACATGGCTTGCATTTCTCTAATGACGTCAGAAGAGAAGGAAAAAAAGCGATTTTTTTTTCTGCACCCATTTCCGGACAAACGGAGCAGGAGAAAAATAGAGAGGATGGTCTTTTATGATACTATGGTGGCCTGTAGACACACTGGGGACAGATATTGATGTTTAAAAGACATGGAAAAGTGCATTTTGCATAATAGGTGACCTTTAAATGAATAAAGTGTAAAATAACCAATATGTCTTGTTTGTTCCTTGTTACTGATAGAGAGTTCAATCATCCAATCCACCAAACAACTCAAAACAAGAGTCAACACCAACAGGAGAATACACTGTTTACCATTGGCAGAGCATTTTGGCAAATCTTTCTTGGGCGCTACCAACATAATCAGCTGTGCTGCTTATCCCACAAATGCATGAACCTTACAAGTTGGGCATCATTGTGAAGGTAAATAAACAGGCTTTCTAACGATGTAAAATACAATGCCAATTAGCATTGTAACAACAGAGAAATAATCCACCAAACACAAGTTTCCGAACTTTTTTTTCCCAGTTTATATATAGATATTTAGATATTCTTCAACTGTGGAAATATGACGAAACAGTACAATTATATTTTGCAGTAATTCAATTGTGCAATACTCTGGTTTACTCTGGCATTCATTTACACTGTACATTTAAACCAATATTCTTATTTATTTATACAATTCTTGGATTTTTACACACTTGTATAGGTCACATTTTTCAGCATTGTTATTATTTACACTGTTGTTGTATATTGTTGTTTACTGTACATATTTTTCACATTTCTTATTTCTACAGTATTTTCCATATTTATTGTTGTTATGTTGTAGTATAATGCACACGTTTTTACATACTAATTTCTTATTTCTATTTCTAAAATTTCCTCTGTGTTTATATATATTTCTATGCTATTTTGCCATATTTGATCATTTGTTGATTTAATATAGTATACACAGTATATACGGTATATGAACTAAAAAGTATATGAATTATATGATTAATTAATCAAATTAAGTATATGAATTAAAAACTGACAGTAGTGCATCAGACAGGTAATCTGAAGAAAATCATGTGCCTCTGTGTCCTCCGGTGCTCCTAATGGCATCTGCAAGATTCCACAGACCGGAGGAAAACAACCAATCAGAGCCGAGCTGGAGACTTGCTGTCTCTGAGCAGCTGTCAATCACTTGCGTACTCCGATCAAAAGGTCAAACTAGGCAGCGCTGATCAAATATGAATCAAGATTCTGTTACTGTATTGTTGTTGTTAATGTTTTTTCAGAAACATCTTGTAGTGTACTGTTTAGCTGTAAAATCAGAAAGTTTGTCACCCGGCAGCCATGTTGAGATCAAGTTGAGGAAATACCAAGCACCGCCCACCAGCTGGAGCAAACTTTCTCATTTTACAGCTGTTACAGTAACAAAATATTAATTTGTATTTGATCAGCTTGTAGCTTGACCGTTTGATCAGAGTTCCTGAGTGATTGACCGCTGCCTCTGTTAAATGAACAGCCAATAGGAACGCTCTCTCTCTGAAATGACCTGCGATTGGCCAAAGTCTCCTGTCACGGACTAGATTTTTTAAAGCCTGAAAACAGAGCCATAAGGAGGTGCAGAAGTCTAGTTTTCTCTCACAACACTTGAATTACAATATGCTGAAAGGTTTTTATGGAGTTTTTACCCATTGATGCCAAGAATATTCTGCCTACTGCAGGTTTAACTTTGTTCACAAACCCTCAGGTAGCTTTAACTATAAGGACCAATATGGGTATGAAAAACCCAGTGTCATACTGTATCAAAGCATGCAATCCACCTGTCCGTCCACATGGGGGTAGGCTCTGCCAATGTTATACTTTGCTGATTCATTAGTATGAGAAGTATGTATCCATGATGGGTGTGTGGATTAATAATATTGAAATATTTATTAAAACCATAAAATAATTATATAAACTGTTTAGTTTGGATAATAGGCTAATAACAGTATTCTTATAATATTAGTTTTCTCCATTGTTTTATTTAGAACAAGCAGGCACTAATCTTTATTACGACTCCTGTTTTTATTAATGTATATTTAAATTTGTTTATAATTTTATTACAGAAAAATACAATTACATACTAATTCAGTTAAGACATGAACACATTGTTGTTGCTAAGGAGCTAAAAGAGAGCCACCATTGGTCATAGCCTACATAATGTAATGACTGGAATGATAAGTTCGATAAGTCCTTCTTCTGCAAACCTGTGAGGTAAGAGGGGGTAGAATGATTAGATTAGAGTGTCTGACTCACTGGAAAATAGTTTTGGCTCCTCTTGTCACACAGGCCTAGTCTGCAGTGAATGAAGACATATGGGTTGCCACCAGTGGGCAACCTCTTGTTCTGAAGAGTGAAGCCAATGCTGAAGTGCCTTAAACTTGCATTCTTTCTAACAGCCAGCAGGGGGCGACTCCTCTGGTTGCTAAAAGAAGTCTGATTGTATAGAAGTCTATGAGAAAATGAGCCTGCTTCTGACTTGATTTATAACCTCAGTAAACATTGTAAGTGGAGTTTATGGTCTCAATTGCTAGTTTCAAGTCTTTTTCAATACAGCATGATGTTCTTTAGTAAATTATGGTCCCATTTAGAGTCAAATAGACCATAAAGCAGGGGATGCTTTAGGGCGTGGCTACCTTGTGATTGACAGGTTGCTACCACGGTATAGTCCAGTTTGGGTGTTGTCCGTGTTTTCGTCTTACAACTTTAACTCTTTCACAGCATGTTTTCTGTTCATCAGAGTTCATTGTAACATCTAAGTCATCTAAAAATGTCTTGTTCAGCGTGCTTAGCCCCACTGTGTCACTACTGGTTGCAAAAAAACAAGATGGTGACGGCCAAAATGCTTAACTCAGCTTTAAATAAAAGTAAACACTCCCAATATTAATTCTGATAACATAAGTGAAAGAGAAAACATAAGACAAAACAGCTTTTTGTGGGAATCATGAAAAACTTTATTGTCCTCCAGGCAATCGAAATTAGAAATTACTTTGACGTGGTTCACAAAACATACACATAGTGTTGACATGTTGTCCCATACAATGTGATCATGGTCCTGAGCCACATAAAGAAATTAACTGAAAAAATAAATGAAATCACCAAACACAGACCAACTAAGTCAGAAATGATCATTTCCTATTTAGAGCGGCTTTAAATATGATGAGTTGGGCAAAAAAGCATTTTTACATAGAAAATCAGTGAAGAAATTAAAGAGATTTGTCTGGGACATGTGGCTATGGGAACGTTTAAATCAACAGGGTTATATATCCATATTGCTCCACAGTTAACCGTATCCTGTGTCTAATAAACTTTCAAATAAAAAATAGAAGTATTTTGAACAAGCATAATTGCACATACCCACTCATTAAAAATATCAGAATTTGTATTAATACGAATATTTGTATTATTCCCATTTTATTACAAAAAAAGTACAAAGGTAAAATATGAGGGATTATACTAAAGAGTTAGAATACTGAACCATTACAGTATATCATACAGCATTTTAAGAAAATAACATAACACTCATTTTGCAGTGTTTATTAGCTCCCTCCATTAATATGTCCGTTCTCCCCTAAAGATTAAGATGAGAGAAAAGGGAAACATGGTTATAACTTCCATACAGCTGACAGTGCTGAGATATCTGCTCTGATACCAGATTGTATTTAGTGGAAGTTGATTGGTCCAATGGTAGCAAAATCTTCTTTGTCTGTGTCAGCAGAGCGATAACTCCTTCTTCTGCAAATCTGTGAGGTGAGAGGGAGTGTAATGATTAGACACCTATACTCAGTGTTTGGATATAAAGCATTGATTGCCTATTGGTTATTTTGATTGAGTGAGAGGATGAGTGTCTGACTCACTGGAACACAGTTATGGCTCCTCTTGTCACATAGGCGTAGTCTGCAGTGAATGAAGACGCATGGGTTGCCACCCTGGAGAGGGAACAGCAGGGCAGAGAATCGAGCACGGTAGGACAGGCCATTCTCAACCACTGACACACGACGAGAGTCAGTAGAGCACCTGTCAGAGATGTCAGATCAAACCATTAGGACCATTACACATCACCATAGATTTTACATTTTCCACTCCAGTCCATCTAAATTAGGAGAGACACATACCTGGAATGAATGAGAAAGTATCGAACGGGGTCATCAGGGTTTGAGGAGCTAGTGGTATAGCACTCCTCCAGAACGACTGCAAAGCTTGGATCACTCAGAGGCACAGACGCTTGCACATGCAGGGCAGAGCCCACTGGCAGAGAGAGCGGACCCGCTGGGTAACTGTATGAATAGTTGGCGTCCCGGAAAAGATTCATGTAGGCTCTAGCTTTGGTACCTGATCCCGTGAGGCCACCTTTAAGGCTGTTAAGAAAGAAAAACAATTAGAGATGTATTTCACTCCTGCAATAGTAATTATATTATCCAGGGATGTAGGCCCACATCTTTTAAGTGTATTGTATACAGTCAACGAATGAAATAAAAGACTCACAGCTGAGGTTTGATCACAGCATTCAGGCTGGTTTCGGTTTCCAAGGGATAGGCACAGGAGAACGGAATAATCGAAGGTAGAATGAAGGAACCGTTACTTAGAGGGGAGAAAAACAAGCTGTTGCAGTAGATGGCATGGGTGGTGTTGGTCTGAAAGAAAAAAGGATCAATGAATGACCAGTCGTGTATAATCTATCAATCTCACTGCAGGGAAGTAGGTGAAAACAGTGTTTGTATTGAAATCAATAAACTTTGGAATTAGGGTAACACTTTACAATAAGGGGCACAAAAGGAACAAATGAGGAACGAAGGAGGAGCTAACTGCTCAATACCATTTTATAGAGTAGCTTATGATTATTTAATTGAGAAATGGCTGTTAGATATCATGTTATTGAACTAATATGTAATCAATTGTTGGTGGGTATCTGTGAATCCTTATAATGGTCCTTTACTTAATGCATAGTTCTTGATTACCTCTGAATGATGCGCTAAATGGCACTTAAACTTTAACAAAACATTACTTCATTCTTACCCACGTATTAGTTTCTATTTTGTGACTTCTCAAGTTTTTTGTGTTGTTATTAAACACTGACTCATCACTTCATGATTACCTGTCACATTACTCACCAAGTTTGTGCCTATCCTTAAGTAAAATGGTCCACACTGAGTTGTACTCTGTAACAAACTTTTGAGTACTGGGACATGAAATCATGTAGTAATGATTCAGTGCTGAGTAACAACTCAATATGATGCACCACTATAGCAGACACAAACTTGGTAAATAATGAACACAAACACATGCTTTCACACACACGGTTGGTGCTTCCGTTGTTAGCTAGCTTACAGTTAACATCTGTACAACTAGTACATTGTCTGTTTGAGTCAGTCAAATTTATGTGATTGACGCAAGGTGAAAATTTGCCTTGCTTTCTGTCTGAACAAACCTTTAGTCTCACCAGACAATATAAAGATACATTTACAGAGCAGTAAAGAATAATACCAGTACAAGAGAACAGAAAATGAATGAATACAATAGACTTATAGACAAATAATTAGGTGGTAAGTAAGTGACTTAATCTCACCGTCATTACAGTTCCACAGAAGCCAGTCCTACGTTGCACTTGGTACCACACAATATTATCACGCACTGTGTAGCTGGTACAGTATGGGGCTGCCATGTGACCAGAGAATGCATTCAAACCAGCCGACAGCAGACTTTGCAGTGGGACACCGACTTCAATCTTATAAGGGGAGCAAACAAGCTGAGAGGCCTGGATTAGTGGTTGTTGGCCTGAAACAATAAAGAAAAGAAAAAAGTGTAAGTGGGAGAGGTTTTGAAACATTTCAATGTTACTGTATTATGTCAGTCTCACTGGATTGTTGTGATTGTAGTAGCTGTGGTTTTAGCAGTCGTGGATCTACCATATGTGGTTGTAGTAGTTAAGGATGTACCATGTGTGGTTGTAGTAGTTGTGGTTGGATAAGTTGTGGTTGTAGCAGTTGACGGTGGATAAGTTGTGGTTGTAGCAGTTGAGGGTGGATTAGTTGTGGTTGTGGCAGTTGAGGGTGGATAAGTTGTGGTTGTAGCAGTTGAGGGTGGATAAGTTGTGGTTGTAGCAGTTGACGGTGGATAAGTTGTGGTTGTAGCAGTTGAGGGTGGATTAGTTGTGGTTGTGGCAGTTGAGGGTGGATAAGTTGTGGTTGTAGCAGTTGAGGGTGGATAAGTTGTGGTTGTAGCAGTTGAGGGTGGATAAGTTGTGGTTGTAGCAGTTGAGGGTGGATAAGTTGTGGTTGTAGCAGTTGAGGGTTGATAAGTTGTGGTTGTAGCAGTTGAGGGTGGATAAGTTGTGGTTGTAGCAGTTGAGGGTTGATAAGTTGTGGTTGTCCCATGTGTGGTTGTAGAAGTTGTGGTTGGAGAAGTTGTGGTTGTACCATGTGTGGTTGTAGTAGTCGTGGTTGAACTTGTCGTGGTTGGAGTAGTTGTGGGAATTCCTGTTTTAAGTGAAAGCAAAATCTCTGTCAACCCACATGACAACTGCAGGTTGCAATTACAACAGTATTGAGCAAAAGCCCCATTTTTTTTACTTGGTTTAGAAATAAATTATCTAAACATGAAGTATTGCCTTAATAGTAGAAGAGGATGCTCATTCTGTATGATACAAATTAGAGTTTGGAAACGTTTGTTTTAATTGTAAATGTGGCTTGTTGTAAATAAAGATGTCCATTATTTATGGTATCCAGTTAGTTCTAGGATATTAGGTGCCTTCTCTAGTTTTATGTGAACAATACCAACTGCAGTGCGCTTACTGTATGCATAAATTTACCTTCACAAATGACACCAGCATCCTCAGCATGATGACAGTAGTGGTACCCTAATCCCCGATGGGTACAGTTTGTTAGTGATGCTTCATTCCCTGTACAGTGAAGGTCAGCTAACCAAATTGGTCCAGTGCCCTGTCCAAAATATGCATTTCCTAGAGCTAACAGAGCTCTGCCACAGCCCAGCTGTCGACAAACCACATGAGCATCATTCAAATCCCAGTAGTTGTCACAAACCGTCTCCCAATTGTAGTGGCGGTAGATCTCCACTCTGCCAGAACAGCTGCTGTTAGAGTTGACCAGTCTCACTGCAGGATATGGTGCAGTGTATGGATGAGTTGCGATTGGAGTCGTTGGTGGAGTAGTTGAGGTTGGAGTAGTCGTGGAGGGAGGAGGAGTTGTTATTATAGTCGTGGTTGGAGTAGTTGTGGTTGGAGTAGTTGTGGTTGTAACAGTTGAAGGTGGATAAGTTGTGGTTGTAGCAGTTGAGGGTGGATAAGTTGTGGTTGTAGCAGTTGAGGGTGGATAAGTTGTGGATGTACCATGTGTGGTTGTCGTAGTTGTGGTTGGATAAGGTGTGGTTGTAGCAGTTGAGGGTGGATAAGTTGTGGTTGTAGCAGTTGAGGGTGGATTAGTTGTGGTTGTGGCAGTTGAGGGTGGATAAGTTGTGGTTGTAGCAGTTGAGGGTGGATAAGTTGTGGTTGTAGCAGTTGAGGGTGGATAAGTTGTGGTTGTAGCAGTTGAGGGTGGATAAGTTGTGGTTGTCCCATGTGTGGTTGTAGAAGTTGTGGTTGGAGAAGTTGTGGTTGTACCATGTGTGGTTGTAGTAGTCGTGGTTGAACTTGTCGTGGTTGGAGTAGTTGTGGGAATTCCTGTTTTAAGTGAAAGCAAAATCTCTGTCAACCCACATGACAACTGCAGGTTGCAATTACAACAGTATTGAGCAAAAGCCCCATTTTTTTTACTTGGTTTAGAAATAAATTATCTAAACATGAAGTATTGCCTTAATAGTAGAAGAGGATGCTCATTCTGTATGATACAAATTAGAGTTTGGAAACTTTTGTTTTAATTGTAAATGTGGCTGTTGTAAATAAAGATGTCCATTCTTTATGGTATCCAGTTAGTTCTAGGATATTAGGTGCCTTCTCTAGTTTTATGTGAACAATACCAACTGCAGTGCGCTTACTGTATGCATAAACTTACCTTCACAAATGACACCAGCATCCTCAGCATGATGACAGTAGTGGTACCCTAATCCCCGATGGGTACAGTTTGTTAGTGATGCTTCATTCCCTGTACAGTGAAGGTCAGCTAACCAAATTGGTCCAGTGCCCTGTCCAAAATATGCATTTCCTAGAGCTAACAGAGCTCTGCCACAGCCCAGCTGTCGACAAACCACATGAGCATCATTCAAATCCCAGTAGTTGTCACAAACCGTCCCCCAATTGTAGTGGCGGTAGATCTCCACTCTGCCAGAACAGCTGCTGTTAGAGTTGACCAGTCTCACTGCAGGATATGGTGCAGTGTATGGATGAATTGCGACTGGAGTCGTGGTTGGAGTAGTTGTTGTTGGAGTAGTTGTGGTTTGAGTAGTTGTTGTTGGAGTAGTTGTGGTAGGAGTAGTTGTGGTTGGAGTAGTCGTGGTTGGAGTAGTTGTGGTTGGAGTAGTTGTTGTTGGAGTAGTTGTGGTAGGAGTAGTTGTGGTTGGAGTAGTCGTTGTTGGAGTAGTTGTAGTTGGAGTAGTTGTTGTTGGAGTAGTTGTGGTAGGAGTAGTTGTGGTTGGAGTAGTCGTGGGTGGAGGAGGAGTTGTGATTATAGTCGTGGTTGGAGTACTAGTGGTTGTAACAGTTGAAGGTGGATAAGTTGTGGTTGTAGCAGTTGAGGGTGGATAAGTTGTGGTTGTAGCAGTTGAGGGTGGATAAGTTGTGGATGTACCATGTGTGGTTGTCGTAGTTGTGGTTGGATAAGGTGTGGTTGTAGCAGTTGAGGGTGGATAAGTTGTGGTTGTAGCAGTTGAGGGTGGATTAGTTGTGGTTGTGGCAGTTGAGGGTGGATAAGTTGTGGTTGTGGCAGTTGAGGGTGGATAAGTTGTGGTTGTAGCAGTTGAGGGTGGATAAGTTGTGGTTGTAGCAGTTGAGGGTTGATAAGTTGTGGTTGTCCCATGTGTGGTTGTAGAAGTTGTGGTTGGAGAAGTTGTGGTTGTACCATGTGTGGTTGTAGTAGTCGTGGTTGAACTTGTCGTGGTTGGAGTAGTTGTGGGAATTCCTGTTTTAAGTGAAAGCAAAATCTCTGTCAACCCACATGACAACTGCAGGTTGCAATTACAACAGTATTGAGCAAAAGCCCCATTTTTTTTACTTGGTTTAGAAATAAATTATCTAAACATGAAGTATTGCCTTAATAGTGGAAGAGGATGCTCATTCTGTATGATACAAATTAGAGTTTGGAAACGTTTGTTTTAATTGTAAATGTGGCTTGTTGTAAATAAAGATGTCCATTCTTTATGGTATCCAGTTAGTTCTAGGATATTAGGTGCCTTCTCTAGTTTTATGTGAACAATACCAACTGCAGTGCGCTTACTGTATGCATAAACTTACCTTCACAAATGACACCAGCATCCTCAGCATGATGACAGTAGTGGTACCCTAATCCCCGATGGGTACAGTTTGTTAGTGATGCTTCATTCCCTGTACAGTGAAGGTCAGCTAACCAAATTGGTCCAGTGCCCTGTCCAAAATATGCATTTCCTAGAGCTAACAGAGCTCTGCCACAGCCCAGCTGTCGACAAACCACATGAGCATCATTCAAATCCCAGTAGTTGTCACAAACCGTCCCCCAATTGTAGTGGCGGTAGATCTCCACTCTGCCAGAACAGCTGCTGTTAGAGTTGACCAGTCTCACTGCAGGATATGCTGCAATGTGTGGATGAGTTGTGATTGTAGTCGTGGTTGGAGTAGTTGTGGTTGCAGTAGTCGTGCTTGGAGTTGTTGTGGTTGAAGTGGTCGTGCTTGGAGTAGTTGAAGCTATCATGGTTTTAACAGCTATGGGTGGGGTTGTGATAATAGTCGTGGTTGGATTAGTCATGGTTGTAACAGGTCTGGTTGGAGTAGTTGTGGTTGGAGCAGGTGTGGTTGTAGTGGAAATTCCTGTTTGAAGTGAAATCAAAATCTCTGTCAGTCCACATGACAAGTGCAGGTTGCAATTACAAGCAAGTATTGAGCAAAAGCCCCATTTCTTCAATGTTACTGTACTTGATCATTAAATTCTTTGGTACGTTTGTTTTTACTTGGTTTAGAATTAAATGATCTAAACATTAAGTATTGCTTTCATAGTAAATTTGCTTATTGTGGTGAAAGAGGATGCTCATTCTGTATGATACAAATTAGAGTTTGGAAACATATGTTTTAATTGTAAATGTGGCTTGTTGTAAAAAGAGATGTCCATACTTTATGATATCCACTTAGTACTAGGATATTAGGTGCCTTCTCTAATTATATGTGAACAATACCAACTGCAGTGTGCTTACTGTATGCATAAACTTACCTTCACAAATTACTCCAGCATCCTCTCTGTGAGCACAGTTGTGTTTCCCTAATCCCGGATGTGGACAGTCTGTTAGTGATGTCTCATTCCCAGTACACTGAAGGTTATCTAACCAAATTGGTCCAGTGCCCTGTCCAAAACGTGCATATTTTGGTGCTGACAGAGCTCTGCCACAGCCCAGCTGTCGACAAACCACATGGGCATCATTCAAACTCCAGAAATCGTCACACACCGTCCCCCAATGACCATGTTGGAGGATCTCCACTCTGCCAGAGCAGGGGTTGTTAGAGTTGACCAGTCTCACTGGAAGAATTTCTGTTGAAATAAAAGCAAAATCTCTGTCAACCTACACAGCAACTGCAGGTTGCAATTACAACAGTATTGAGTAAACGCCCCATTTCTTCAATGTAACTGGATCATTTAATCCTTTTGATATAATGTGCTTTCTCTATTTATATGTGAACAATACCAACAGTGTGCTTGCACTGTGCATAAACTTACCTTCACAAATGACACTCGCATCCTCAAAATGACGGCAGTTGTGGGACCCTAATCCCCGATGTGCACAGTCTGTTAGTGATGACTCATTCCCTGTACACCGAAGGTCATCTAACCAAATGAGTCCTTTGCCCTGTCCAAAACGTGCCCTGCTTGGTGCTGCCACAGCATTGCCACAGCCCAGCTGTCGACAAACCACTTTAGCATCATTCAAATCCCAGTTGTCGTCACAAACCGTTCCCCAATGGCCGTGTTGGAGGATCTCCACTCTGCCAGAGCAGCTGCTGTTAGAGTTGACCACTCTCACTGTTGGAATTTCTGGTTGAAATAAAAGCAAAATCTCTGTCAACCCACTTGGCAACTGCAAGTTGCAGTAACACCAATATTGAGCAAAAGCCCCATTTCTTCAATGTGACTGTACTTGATCATTTAATCCTTGGAATATAATGTGCCTTCTCTAGTTGTATGTGGACAATACCAACTGCAGTGCTTACTGTATGCATAAACTTACCTTCACAAATGACACCAGCATCCTCTCTGGGAATACAGTTGTGAGAACCAAATCCCTGATGTGGACAGGCTGTTAGTGATGACTCATTTCCTGAACACCGAACATTATCTAACCAAATTTGTCCGCTGCCCATCCCAAAAAATGCCCTGTTTGGTGCTAACAGAGCCTTGCCACAACCCAGCTCTCGACAAACCACTTGAGCATCATTCAAATCCCAAATGTCGTCACACACCGTCCCCCAACGGTTGTTGTGGAGGATCTCCACTCTGCCAGAGCAGGGGCTGTGAGAGTTGACAACTCTCACTGTGGGAATTCCTGGTTGAATTGAAAGCAAAATCTTTGTCAACCCACATGGCAACTACAGGTTACAATGACAGCAGTATTGAGCATAAGTCCCATTTCTTCAATGTAACTGTACCTGATCACTTAATCATTTGGCTTATTTTTAAACATTGTTTATAAATAAATGGTCTTAACAAAAACGAATGCCTTTATTGGATATCTGCTTATCACGGTGGAAGAGGATGCCCATTCTGTATGGTACAAATTGGAGTTCGGAAACTTGTGTTTTAAATGTAAATGTGACTTGTAGAAAAAGTTATGGTATCCAGTTACTACTAGGATATAATGGGCCTTCTCCAGTTATATGGGAACAATACCAACTGCAGTGTGCTTACTATGTGCATAAACTTACCTTCACAAATGACACCAGCATCCTCTCTGTGAGCACAGCTGTGGGACCCTAATCCCTGATGTGCACAGTCTGTTAGTGATGCCTCATTCCCTGTACACCGAAGGTCATCTATCCAAATTTGTCCAGTGCCCTGTCCAAAATGTGCATTTCCTGGTGCTGACAGAGCCTTGCCACAGCCCAGCTGTCGACAAACCACATGAGCATCATTCAAATTCCAGAAGTCATCACACACCGTCCCCCAACTGCCGCGGCGGAAGATCTCCACTCTGCCAGAACAGCTGCTGTTAGAGTTGACCAGTCTCACTGTGGGAGTTTCTGGTTGAAGTGAAAGAAAAATCTTTGTTAACCCACATGGCAACTGCAGGTTGCAATTACACCAGTATTGAGCAAAACCCCCATTTCTTCAATGTAACTTTACTTGATCATTTCATCCCTTTGCTCCTTTTTAAACATTGTTTATAAATAAATGGTCTTAAAACAAAGTAATGCCTTTATTGTATATTTGCTTATCACGGTGAAAGAGGATGCCCATTCTGTATGGTATAAATTGGTGTTCGGAAACTTGTGTATTAATTGTAAGTGTTGCTTGTTGTAAAAAAACAAATGTCCATTCTGTATGGTATCCAGTTAGTGCTAGGATATAATGTGTCTTCTCTAATTATATGTGAACAATACTAACAGTGCGCTTACGGTATGCATAATCTTACCTTCACAAATGACACCAGCATCCTCTAAATGCCGACAGTTGTGGGTCCCTAATCCCCGATGTGGACAGTTTGTTAGTGATGTCTCATTTCCTGTACACTGAAGGTTGTCTAACCAAATTTGTCCAGTGCCCTGTCCAAAAAGTGCGTTTCCTGGTGCTAACACAGCTCTGCCACAGCCCAGCTGTCGACAAACCACTTGAGCATCGTTCAAATTCCAGAAGTCGTCACAAACCGTCCCCCAACGGTCGAGGTGGAAGATTTCCACTCTGCCACAGCAGCGTCTGTCAGAGTTGACCAGTCTCACTGTGGGAATTTCTGGTTGAAGTGAAAGAAAAATCTCTGTCAATCCACATGACAACTGCAGGTTGCAATTACACCAGTATTGAGCAAAAGCCCCATTTCTTCAATGTAACTGTACTTGACCATTTAATTATTTGGTTCCTTTTAAAACATTGATGTAAATAAATGGTCTTTACACAAACTAATGCCTTAATTGTATATTTGCTTATCGCGTCGGAAGAGGATGCCCATTCTGTGTGTTACAAATTGTAGTTCGGAAAAGTGTGTAATAATTGTAAATGTGGCTTGTTGTAAAAAAACGATGTCCATTCTGTATGGTATCCAGTTAGTGCTGGGATATAAAGTGCCTTCTCTAATTATATGTGAACAATACCAACTGCATTGGGCCTACTGTATGCATAAACTCACCTTCACAAAGGACACCAGCATCCTCAGCATGACGACAGTTGTGGTTCCCTAATCCCCGATGTGCACAGTCTGTTAGTGATGTCTCATTCCCTGTACACTGAAGGTTATCTAACCAAATTTGTCCAGTGCCCTGTCCAAAACTTGCATTTCTTGGTGCTGACAAAACCCTGCCACAGCCCAGCTGTTGACAAACCACCTGAGCATCATTCAAACTCCAGAAGTTGTCACACACCGTCCCCCAACGGCCGTGTTGGAGGATCTCCACTCTGCCAGAGCAGCGGCTGTCAGAGTTGACCACTCTCACTGTGGGAATTTCTGGTTGAAGGGAAAAAAAAATCTCTGTCAACCCACATGGCAACTGCAGGTTGCAATTACACCAGTATTGAGCAAAAGCCCCATTTCTTCAATGTAACTGTACTTGGTCATTTAATCCTTTGGTTCCTTTTTAAACATTGTTTATAAATAAATGGTCTTAACACTAAGTAATGCCTTTATTGTATATTTGCTTATTGCGGTGGAAGAGGATACCTATTCTGTATGGTACAAATTGGAGTTCGGAAACTTGTGTATTAATTGTAAATGTGGCTCAGCTGTCCTCCCTCCATGATTGCTAAGCTGCGATCACAGAAGGGATGTCTCTTAACTTTCACCACGTAAACCAGATAAAAGTGAAATTCTTTTAATTGGACCCGATAATTTTGCCACTGCACTTCATCAGTTTATTGGCCCACTACATTGAAATATCAGTCCTCCCGCTAAGAATCTTGGTATCATCTTTGACCGGTATATGACTTTTGACCATCACGTCACTAAACCAGTCCAGTCCTGTTTTCTCCAGCTAAGAAACATTGCAAAAATCAGATGCATCTTCTCTTCCACAGATCTTGAACTAGTAATTCACACTTTCATTTTCTCCCGTCTAGACTGTTGTGATTCCCTCTACACCTGCCTCTGTCAAACTGTTTTAAATCGCCTGCAGTTGGTTCAAAATGCATCTGCCAGGTTATTGACCAGAACTAGCCGTCGGTCTCACATTACCCCTGTTCTGGCATCCCTTCATTGGTTTCCTGTAAAATTCAGAATAAACTATAAGATCTTGTTAATTACATATAAGGCACTACATGACCTTGCCCCCAGTTACATTTCTGATCTTCTTGTTCCTTATTCTACCTCTCGACCTCTCCGATCCTCAAATTGTGGGCTTTTATCCATCCCCGCTCAAAGTACAAAGCAAAAGGTGACCGGTTCTTTTCTGTTTTAGCTCCAACCCTCTGGAATCACCTCCCCCAATCTGTTAGTGCTGCTGAAACTTTGGACTCCCTCAAGCGGCTTCTAAAAACCCATCTTTTCAGGCAAGCCTTTTTATAGGCCTCATCCACACGTCTTTCTTTGTTTTAGTTTGGTCTGTCTCTTTTTGTTCTGTGTTCCCTATTGTGATCATTCTTTGGTTTCTGTTATTGTTCGATGTTTTATTTGTCTTGTAACAGTGTGTTTAAAAGGAGATATTTAAATAAAGTTTAACCTACTATACTTGTTGTAAAAAACACATGTCCATTCTGTATGGTATTCAGTTAGTGCTAGGATATAATGTGCCTTCTCTTATTATATGTGAACAATACCAACTGCAGTGTGCTTACTGTATGCATGAACTTACCTTCACAAATGACACCAGCATCCTCCCTGTGAGCACAGTTGTGGTTCCCTAATCCCAGATGTGGACAGTCTGTTAGTGATGTCTCATTCCCTGTACACTGAAGGTTGTCTAACCAAATTTCTCCAGTGCCCTGTCCAAAACGTGCATTTCCTGGTGCTGCCACAGCTCTGCCACAGCCCAGCTGTCGACAAACCACTTGAGCATCATTCAAATTCCAGAAGTCGTCACACACCGTCCCCCAATAGCCGTGACGGAACAGCTCCACTCTGCCAGAGCAGCGGCTGTTAGAGTTGACCACTCTCACTGTGGATATTTCTGGTTGAAGTGAAAGCAAAATTTCTGTCAACCCACATGACAACTGCAGGTTGCAATTACACCAGTATTGAGCAAAAGTCCCATTTCTTCAATGTAACTTAACTTGATCATTTAATCCTTTTGTTCCTTTTTAAACATTTTTTATATAATGGGTCTTAACAATAAGTAATATCTTTATTGTATATTTGCTTATCGCGGTGGAAGAGGATTCCCATTCTGTATGGTATAAATTGGAGTTTGGAAACTTGTGTATTAATTGTAAATGTGGCTTGTTGTAAATAAAGATGCCCATTCTGTATGGTATCCAGTTAGTGCTAGGATATAAGGTGCCTTCTCTGATTATTTGTGAACAATACCAACTGCACTGTATGCATAAACTTACCTTCACAAATAACACCAGCATCGTCATCATGACCACAGTTATGATTCCCTAATCCCCGATGTGGACAGTCTGTTAGTGATGTCTCATTCCCTGTACACTGAAGGTTATCTAACCAAATTTGTCCAGTGCCCTGTCCAAAACGTGCTTTTCCTGGTGCTGCCAAAGCCCCGCCACAGCCCAGCTGTCGACAAACCACTTGAGCATCATTCAAACTCCAGAAGTCGTCACAAACCGTCCCCCAACGGCCGTGTTGGAGGATCTCCACTCTGCCAGAGCAGCGGCTGAGAGAGTTGACCACTCTCACTGTGGGAATTTCTGGTTGAAGTAAAAGCAAAATCTCTGTCAACCCAAATGATAACTGCATGTTGTAATTACACCAGTATTGAGCAACTGCCCACTTGCTTCAATGTAACTGTACTTGATCATTTAATAATTTGGCTCCTTTTTAAACATTGTTTATAAATGAATGGTCTTTACACAAACTAATGCCTTTATTGGATATCTGCTTAGCGCGGTGGAAGAGGATGCCCATTCTGTATGGTAAAAATTGGACTTCAGAAACTTGCGTATTAATTATAAATGTGGCTTGTTGATCTTAATAGTAGATTTGCTTATTGTGGTGGAAAAGGATCCTCATTCTGTATGATACAAATTAGAGTTTGGAAATGTATGTTTTAATTGTAAATGTGGCTTGTTGTAAATAAAGATGCCCATTCTGTATGGTATCCAGTTAGTGCTAGGATATAAGGTGCCTCTCTGATTATTTGTGAACAATACCAACTGCAGTGTGCTTACTGTATGCATAAACTTACCTTCACAAATGACACCAGCATCCTCAGCATGACCACAGTTGTGGGTCCCTAATCCCCGATGTGGACAGTCTGTAAGTGATGTCTCATTCCCTGTACACTGAAGGTCATCTAACCAAATTTCTCCAGTGCCCTGTCCAAAACGTGCACTTCTTGGTGCAGACAAAGCCTTGCCACAGCCCAGCTGTCGACAAACCACTTGAGCATCATTCAAATTCCAGAAGTCGTCACAAACCGTCCCCCAACGGCCGAGCTGGAGGATCTCCACTCTGCCAGAGCAGGGGGTGTTAGAGTTGACCAGTCTCACTGTGGGAATTTCTGGTTGAAGTGAAAGCAAAATCTCTGTCAACCCACATGGCAACTGCAGGTTGCAATTACACCAGTATTGATCAAAAGCCCCATTTCTTCAACGTAACTGTACTTGATCATTTAATTATTTGGCTCCTTTTTAAACATGGTTCATAAATAAATGGTCTCCTAACAAAAATGAATGCCTTTATTGGATATCTGCTTATCACGGTGGAAGAGGAAGCCCATTCTGTATGGTACAAATTGGAGTTTGAGAACCTTTTGTATTAATTGAAAGCGTGGCTTGTTGTAAAAAAAATTTTTTCATTCTGTATGGTATCCAGTTAGTGCTGGGATATAATGTGCCTTCTCTAATTATATGTGAACAATACCAACTGCATTGTGCTTACTGTGTGCATAAACGTACCTTCACAAATGACACTCGCATCCCTTAAATGAAGACAGTTGTGGTTCCCTAATCCTCCATGTGCACAGTCTTTTAGTGATGTCTCATTCCCTGTACACTGAAGGTCATCTAACCAAATTTGTCCAGTGCCCTGTCCAAAATATGCATGTACTGGTGCTGCCAGAGCCTTGCCACAGCCCATTTGTCGACAAACCACTTGAGCGTCATTCAAATTCCAGAAGTCATCACACACCGTCCCCCAACGGCCGAGGTGGAAGATCTCCACTCTGCCAGAGCAGCGGTGGTTACAGTCGGCTAGTCTCACTTGAGGACTTAGTTGTGCTGTGGCTGTGGCAGGTGTGGTTGAAGCAATTTTGGTTGAATCAGTTGTGGTTTGAGCAGCTGTGGTTGGAGTAGCTGTGGTTGGAGCAGGTGTGGGTGGAGCAGTTGTGGTTGGAGAAGGTGAAAAAATAAAGACACTTTATCCCAATGTGATAAATCAGATAATGCACTTAATCAGGGATAATGTGTGTTTAGGCAAGAACATCTAGAAAGGGAACACATATTTTTTTTGCCGGGCTCGGATTTGGAACTTACATAGTTGCCGTAACCACATAGGAAAACAACATTCCTCCCAAAGACACGCACCACGACGCAATTACAAATGTCCGTATCTGTATCCAGCAAATACTGCTCATAAGTCCTCATAATTGTTATAGTATCATGCAATTGCTAAAAAACGTATACAGTGCTGTCACTTTAATTAAAGCTCACAAAGTCATCCTATGTCGTGTTATTGGTGGTTATAGGACATTATTCCAGTTCAGAAACTTAGAATTTATAATCTGTTATTATATGTTAGAGCAGTTCTCTATGTGTCTTCATGACTAGCTAAAGTTACAGTAGTTATAATGCTGTGTAAGCCAGGACTCAGATTCTCCCTTTAAACACCGTTGGGACTTTGGCATGGAGGTATAACACATTATGAATGCTGAACTTAAAACATTATGTCCATCTCTTATAATACTTCATAAAGCTTGTTAAAGGTCGTCATGCATGATTATAAACATGTATAAAGAGTTTTATAAAGCCTTATGAATGCATTATAATTATGAATTTGCTTATAGTGCATAATAGGCATGACCTTCATGTGTCTATCAATGTATTATACCTTGACATGAAAGATTAAAAAAAAGCTTTTTTTTTCTTGGTCTTGGTCTTGGTGTCTTAATGTTGTATTTAGGAGGGATTATTGATCATATTTATCAATTCTTGATTCGTAAAAAATGGTTACATTTATCACCAAATATGTGTAACAAATAGTATCAACCCAGAAATTGCTGCAACAACTTATGAGACATAATTGAACATGGGAATGGCCATCATAAACTTCAATCATAATGTTCTAAACACATACACTTTTACAATGTATTTATTTAGAATTTAATCTACTAGCTAAAACACAGAGGGAAAGTTAAGATAATAACTGACGCTGAGTACCAAGGTTAAGAGAACTCAGGGTCCTACCCACACTTATTTTATAGAGGGTATGAATACTACAGCTGTCTAAAATTAAAGATCAGACTATTGTTCACTGCTATTTGTTCCATGCATGTTCAATTTTAATGCACCAATGACTAATTTGTTTGGCCACTTGGGGGCAGTGGAACAAGCTGTAAACAACATGGACATGCAGTCTAGTAACCACTCAATTTTTCTGTCAGCCATTTGGTGCTGGGAAAGCAGTATATAGTGGGTCTATCAGAGCTTTGTCACTGAAACAACTGCCCCCCGAGGCTGGAAACAAGGTTGTTGAGAGTGGCGAGAGTGAAGGTAAATAATAAAGTTGCTGGCTGTAATACCAAAACAATAAGCAGAAAGATGCTGTAATGTTCTATAGAGCTGGAGGGGACTGCAGAGTGAGGTGGTAATCCTCTGTGGTTTTGACACTCCCTGCAACTCCCTTCACATTACAAGAATTATTTAATTTATTTGATCTATTGTTAATATAAACTATTGATTAGTGAAATTTTAATCTCATAAGAATTTGAGCTTAATGTGTAAACTGGTAATATGTGACACTTTACCTGTCCATCCTGTTAAAGTCTGCATTAGTAGGAGCAACAGCATACCCCGAGTCATCCCCATTATGGGCCACATCCAGCAGATTAGACGTACACTTGCTGAATAGAACAAAAGAGACATTTTAACAAACTGTGTGAAAGCAGACTCTAATGGCTTGCTCAATAATGGATGTAAATGCAAATACAAACTCACAAAATTATCAAATCATTCTACCATCAACAAGGTCAGAAATTAGATTACATTAATAGATTAAAAGATGGTTTATTTCCAGTGTAACTCTTGAAGTGGGTGCTTGGGAATCCAACAGTAGCCATGTTTCCATTCAATTGAATTTTAAGCAAACTTTTGAAATGTTGCAAGAAAGAAATGCAAACTAGGCACGTTTCCATCAACTGGTTTGGAGCAAATAAACTCGGCTACAATGTAGTTTTGTCAGAAGTTGACAGACGTAGGCTTTGCATGGCTGTAAACTCCTAGTAGACAGAGTAGAAAAAGTAGAGGTTGTGAACTGGAAACAAAACAGATTGCCTTGGCCATCTAACCCATGTAAGATAGAAAAATGGCAAGGGGTCTTCATGAATTTTTTTCAATTGGGCAAGTGTTAATTGTTCTTTCATGTCCGCTAGTATTGGCCATGTTTCATGCTGTCCGTAGACAAAGACAAGCATTCGTGCGTTATGGGAATACCCAGGAAAAGACTGAGGAACTTTTATCGAATTTTGCCATTTCCATACAGCTTTTCTAATGCCATGCTTCAAAATACACATAAAAATATTGAATGGAAACTCAGCTAGTGAGTGAAAGAGCTTGTGCGAGAATTCAACTGTGAGAGTGGGACCGTGTAGAAGCCAGTGTTGGCGTCCAGAGACATATAATATAACTATGACATTATAAGTCACTTGTGACCCTCGAAATGTAACTTGAATTGTAAAGATAAACACAATACCAGGGTACAAATTTGCAAGGGAACTGATTTTACCCATTCGTGTTAACAAGTGTTAACCAATTATATCTCATGAATAGCCCAATCATAAAATGTATAGTGTATATTCTGTTAATCACCTCCACCACTGCCCCCATCATTATTGTCATCATCATTCACTTACCTTTCCAGGTGTGAGGCAGGCAGTTGTCCTTGGAGGCTGACTGGCAGTGCTGCGTCAGTTGTCAGAAGAGAGTCTCTGTGAGCCGCAGACCTGTACTGCGTCCCTTGGTGTACTGGACCATTTATAGGAGCCAGTAGGGTAATTAAGTGGCACAATTATGCTCGGTATGTTTTCTGAAGTGGTAGCCAAGTTTAAGAATGTTGAATATCTAGACAAGCAACCAAGTTAACCACTTGACCTTGCCTGACAAGTTATGATTTGGAACATAAGAAGTGTACAGTATTTTACAATATTTCCACTAGATTGCAGTAAATGAAAGATCGTCCCCAGAACAACTTACATTATGGGAAAACTTTCTCAGATAAAAGAAAAAATCCATTTGGCTTCTGCATGATGCAGAACCAGGTCACAGTCTTCAACTTTGGTGGCTCAATTGTATAGCACAGAATTTGAATTCTGTCAAATGATTAATAAGGGGCAACAAGAGTCTTTCCTATATGTCTGCTCTTACGTTCACCACTGTGTTCTAAGGGATGTGAGAGGCAGAGAGTGTTTTACCAGGTGTCCATTAGGCAGGAGAACACATCCACACGGACTACTGGGGTTAACCCTGGACGGCTAAGGCTGTCACAGTCTGTCTCTTGGTCTCTCCTCTCCAGCCACATTCCCTATTCCTCAGACCCCTTCATTTCCATTTTCCATCCATCCATCCAGCAGGGTAGTGGCTAGAACAGAGCCCCCAAACTGGGGAAACTCTCACAAGATTGTTAAGGTTAGGCATTGTCCTCGAATGGAGAGTTTTTGCAAGTTTTTGCAGATCTCAGATCAGACCTCTGATTGGTCAATACTACTCAGATTACAAACCAGAACGCTACCGATACAAAAATCTTGTCCCGTTGCCTACAGATTCTGCATTCACATGCAGATATCTGTTCATAGAGGTTATGTCCTAGTTGCTTTGTTTGTTTCTTGCTTGGTGCTCTTGTGTTCAAGCATCTATTATCTGTATGCTTACCTGTACCATTACCTACCTACCTGCCTGCCTGTTTCCTGTGTACATGCCCCTTTGCCTTCCAGCCCACCTGTCTGCCCACCTTTACCTGCCTGTAAGGTATTTCACCAATAAAATCACGGAAGTCATCCTGCTTCCTCCTCGTTCTGCGTTTGGGTCCGATCCCCTTTGCCCTGCATAACCAGAGGCAGACATTTGAATTGCATTCCCCTCTCTTTGGTGCCATGCATCCCTCCAGAGCTCTTTGGAGCCCTGTGGAGGCTGCTCACACCCTGTGCATCCCCTCATAGGCTTCTGAAGCCCAAGGAGAGGGCTCCACACTTGAGACATCCCTCCAGTCGCTCCAGGTCTGCAAAAGAAATATACAGTATCACCTCATTGTATGTTTTGCATGTGAAACTTTATTTTGCAGTAACTTACAGCTAAGTTTAGTGGATTAACATTCTAACAAAATAGAAACACTCATAAAAAGTTTAACTGCTGGACACAAGATGTCTCCTACTGAAAAGTCCATTGTCAGTATATGTGGACTGGAGGTTTCAAGATTCAGCATCACCAGTCCAGGTTCCTTCCTGGCCTAGGACGTCTACACCCATGTGCTCGATGGAGCAGAGGATAACAGTCAGAAGCAAGCAGGATGCCCCAATATGGCTGCTGTTCAATCATTGTCTGCTATCTCACTTTTGCCACCAAAGAGATGAACAGCTTTTTATCAGCGTGTGGAAGTTTCCAGCTCAAGAGGATGCTGTTATTAGCTTCTCAGAGCAGGGGATCAGTACAGCAACATACGCACACACAACAACACTGATAGTGTAACCATATTTATATAAGACTGACCACAGATGACCCATAGGAACACTAAAAATGAACAGAGACTGATATTAATACACCTGTTGCCCCAGTGCATGCTGGGAGGCTTTCCACTACACCTGCCCTCCAGTGCCGCTACTGTAATGTAGTTCACCTGTCAACTATGATGGATGGTGATGGGTGTAGCTGCAAATGTTTTTGCGGCTGGGACTGCCAGTACTTGACACACTTAACCTAAAAGTTAATTAGGGTGCAGTGTTGTAAGAGACGTATTCTTAGATTAAGACATTAGACTTCAGCCATTAAGACAATGATTTTCTGCATGCCACAACTTAAGACAGTTTTTATGGCTTTGTTCTGGTCTGCGTCACAATCCTTTTTGTTCAGCATCATTAGCGACATCTGCCAATTAAATTAAATTAAATTAATTAAATTGTCTTAAGTCCTGTGGCCAGATGTATAAATGTGTACGCCTTTTCCCACACAACAGAGAGAGTCAACAGGAAGACATCAAATTATAATGCAAGAAAATTATTCAATGAGTAGAACAAACGTCCTCCAAAAAGTTTAAACATGAAATCAAAATGAATGAGTTTGAGGGGCATTCATCCAGCTGTCACAGCAGCTGTTGACGAGCAAGTCTTGCATCCACCCAGACCCATATGCTGTACCAATGCAGCCGGGAGAGCCATTGTTGGTGAAGAAAGGCTGGACATTTTTGTAGGGCAATATGAGAAATGGTGGGATGGAATTCCCCAAGGTATTTACAGCACACTCAAGTGTAGCCGACGATGATTGAAAGACGAAGAATATTGAAACATGAAAAGGATAATTAAGTTATTCCCTAATTCTTGAAACTTCTTTCAAAAACTGTTACCTGACCTCAGGGCACTAGGTGCTGAGGCTCTTAATTTACAACCGCCTGTTTAAGCTCAAAGAAGAGAATCAACAAGACTTATTATCCATTCTGACCAATTGAGCTTGTTCATTGAATTAGGACTCTGTTACGGGTTAAAGGCCCTGACATCTGTTTTTCTTCCCAAAGACTCAGAGAATCCCCACACTTGCCCGTGGAGCAGAGCGTTTCAGCACACTATTTTGATGCTATAAACTGTATTGTCTCTCTCAAACTTCAGACATTACCGATCTTCTCTAACAGTGACTGCAATAACTATCCTAATTATTTTATCAATAAGGTTGTAAATGTTAGTGCGAACATCTCACCCTTGTCCAGTCAACTCACTAGAGGTTGCACAAATCCCTCCATCTTGGACTCCTTTTCTCCTGTGTCCATAGATGACATTGCAACCTTGTTAGGACAAATGAAACCCTCCTCTAGCCTACTTGATGTCCTATTGGCCCTATTATAGCATAGTCAACAATTTAAACCACTCTCTTTTATCAGGGTGTTTTCCCAGGTATTTTAAGCAGGCTATTGTTCAAACTTTATTGAAGACACCGAAACTGGACCCCTCCCTGCTAGAGAACTACAGGCCTACTCCCTGTCTTTTCCAAAATTCAGAAAAGGTTGTTGAAAAATAACTTGTTCAAATACTGGAACTGCACAGGGTGTTTGATACATTTTAATTTGGTTTCTGTAAACTTTACTCCACGGAAACAGCTCTCCTTAAGGTCTCAAATTATATTTTAATGGCTGCTGACGATGGAGATTGTTCAGTTTGGGTTTTATTGGACTATAGCTCAGCATTTGATACTGCTGACCATCACATTATAATCCACAGGCTAAATTACCTTATTGGCTTTTCTGGGACGGCATTGGAATGGTTCTCTTCCTGTCTCTCAGCCAGGACTTTGTCAGTCTCTGTGTGGGAATTTGTGTTGGACACAGCTGTTTTGCAATGTGGTGTTCGCCATTGATTGATCTTGAGAAACATTTTATTCTCTATATACATACTGCCACCAGGACAGATTATTAATAGTTTTATCAACATCTCTTGTCATTTGTAAACTGATGACATCCAGTTGTATTTTTCAGTTAAAACTGATGAGTCTTTCTATTCTGAACTGTTGTTTAAATGCAAAAACATTTTCTGCAGTTAAATGCAGATAAAACGTAAGTCCTGATTCTTGCTCCGGATCACCTTCACTCACTGATCAAGCAGAACCTTGGTGCCTTAGCCTCATCTTCTCGGTCTCGTCTGCGTAATCTGGGTGGGATTTTTGACCAATCCATGAGTTTGGATGCTCACATTAAGACGCTGACTAGATCATGTTTCTTTCACTTGAGAAACATAGCTAAACTTAGGCCTGTGGTGTCGAGACATGAAATGGAGATCCTAATGCACACTTTTATGTCATCAAGATTGGACTACTACTATTTAATAATTCCTCCTTACACCGCTTACAAACCATCCAAAATGCTGCTGCTTTGGAATAGTCTCTCAATAAGCTTGAGGTCTTTTAACTCTGTAGACTCTTTTAAAAAGCAGCTAAAACAAAAAGAAACATCTGTTCAGACATTTAGGTGATATTTTATATTTTAACTTTTTATCTGTTTCTCCTTTATATTTTATCCAGTGTTTTTATCTTTGTTTTATTTCTTTGATTCTATTTTTATTTTATGTGATTTTATTTCTTTGACTGTGAAGTACTTTGTGACGTGTCTGCGAAAGGTGCTACTGTATATAAATAAACTTGGCTCGCTTAAAAGTAGGCCTATTTAAGAAAAAATGCTGTTGCACTGTACTTAATATTTTGTTATTTTCATTCTTCTTTTATTCATTCGCTCTGTCCAGCAGCAGAGGAGGGGCTTCAGGGCTCTGCAGACTGAGTCCAGCATGTCGTCTGCAGCGGGCAGACCATGACGAATTGACTGCAGTTGACTTTTGCTGCTGGATCCAGGATATAACCTGCTAAGGCTACATGGATAACGCTACAACCAAACTTTACTTCACTTCCCTGGAGTCAAAAAGCACGAGCAGATAGCCTATAGGAACAGTGCCACTCTGCCATTGCAACTATTGCCATACTAATACTTTACTATTTGCAATTACCTCCACTCATTAAATCCATGCTCTACTTTTTAACCATGTGGTTATGTCAAAACAAGTTACTAATATGCATATTTGGGAATTAATACCTCCGCTAAGTGTATTTCACTGATGTTGCAACCAGTACCACTTACCCTGTGAGTGAGACTTTATTTCCCCGGTGTAAGTCTTTATACTAACTTATTATTTAAAAAAAAAAATTCATTCTGCCAATGATTATTCGTTCAGCACACTGTTGTATCAATGCTCATTTCCATTTACACATAAGAATCACAGAACCACATTCTTTTGCACTCACTAATATGACACGAATAATGCAATATTTTATGTTTTAACTTGTGTTTTTTGTCTTTTTCTCCTGTATATTTTATCCAGTGTTTTTATCTTTGTTTTATTTCTTTGATTCTATTTTATTTCATGTGATTTAATTTCTTTGACTGTGAAACACTTTGTGACTTGTCTGCGAAAGGTGCTACTGTATATAAATAAACTTGTCTTGCTTGCTTGTGGATTGTAGAAAACACATGGGTGTGCCCCAAAACAATTACCAGTTTAGTTTTGTTCTGGAAATGGACAGCATGTACAGACAGGTAATGATGACTGGGTTACTTTTTGAAAGCTGTCCAAAGATGACAATGATTTGAGGTATTTATTACATTGACACTTTTTTCTGTGGCATTTTAGGTCTACAAATTATTGTCAACAAGTACAACATCATGTGTTAAACTACCTGCTGCTGTTTGAACATCAGAGATTCAACATCATCAGAGGTACCACCTGCACTCATACTTGCCAACTCTCACGATTTTCCCAGAAGACTCCCGTTTTTTCATTGCCCTTTCTTTTCACACTTTTTTTCCTTTTCGTTATCTCAACCTGTTTCTGGCACTGTACAGTGTGTATAAGCCATAAGGTCTACTTTTTCCACCTGTATGGCAATAGAGCGACACCACATGTCTTTTCCCAGCGGAGGAGAACTGCTCGCAACACCACGGTGTGTTTGAGCTGTGCTTTCCACACATCACAGCATCACAGCAAAGCTGTCGTGGTGTGGTGCAAGCCATTTTAAATAACAGACAATTAAAAATAATTATTATAAATTTTAATTATTATAAATAATAATAATGATAATTTCAGAGTGCAGTGGTGCCGTTGTTGCATTGTGTCTGAAAGGGCCTTCAGTGAGTGAGAGCAAGAAAGGGAAATGGAGAGTACTAATAAGATATAAAAAATATTCAAGCAGGGGCAAAAAAGAATGAAATAAAAATGAAATGATATAAAGCCCATGAATATTACCCTGGTTGATACAAGATATTCACACAACTTCCCACCTGAGGGGTGAAATATTCAGTTTTCTTTCCTGAGAATTAAAAGTAGGCCTATTTAAGAAAAAATGCTGTTGCACTGTACCTAATATTTAGTTATTTTCATTCTTCTTTTATTCATTCGCTCTGTCCAGCAGCAGAGGAGGGGCTTCAGGGCTCTGCAGACTGAGTCCAGCATGTCGTCTGCAGCGGGCAGACCATGATGCATTGACTGCAGTTGACTTTTGCTGCTGGATCCAGGATATAACCTGCTAATGCTACATGGATAACGCTACAACCAAACTTTACTTCACTTCCCTGGAGTCAAAAAGCACGAGCAGATAGCCTATAGGAACAGTGCCACTCTGCCATTGCAACTATTGCCATACTAATACTTTACTATTTGCAATTACCTCCACTCATCCATGCTCTACTTTTTAACCATGTGGTTATGTCAAAACAAGTTACTAATATGCCTATTTGGGAATTAATACCTCCGCTAAGTGTATTTCACTGATGTTGCAACCAGTACCACTTACGCGACTTGGGTGTGTTTTTCCCCCGTGAGTGAGACTGTATTTCCCCGGTGTAAGTCTTCATACTAACTTATTATTTCAAACAATTGTCATTCTGCCAATGATTATTTGTTCAGCACACTGTTGTATCAATGCTAATTTCCATTTACACTTAAGAATCACAGAACCATAAACGGAAAATATAAAAGAAAAACGGGATTTTATTTTCAGAACAGTATCAAAAATAAGTAAACCATAGGGAAATAATGAATAAATAATCAATAAAAATAAAGGAAATAAATGAAATTTACAAAGATGAAATAAATATATACATACACTAAAATGAAGCAGACATAAATTAAATCTAATTCTAGGAATAGGAACGTTTCACAGATCTGTCTTATCTAGCTAACCCTCTCCTGTTTCCCTGTCCCTTCTTTGATACTAACTTATAACACTAATAACGTTGCCGCCAGCAAAAAACCTCCATTCATATTTAATTCATGTTGTATTTTATAACCACGGTGGTCAAAACAAGCGACTAATAGCCTTTTTGGAAATTAACCATGTTACTTTTGTAATACGCCAATGTTTCTGACCGCAAGTAACTCCGGCCTGGGTGTGGTTTCAGGCACTTAACTAATTATAACTAATTAAAGAAAACACATGGGTGTGCTCCAAAACAGTAACCAGGCATATGGGACAGGTTGTACAGTAGTTAAATGCTACGTGTACCAACTGTTTTGTGAACAATAGATAATGACGCATTAGAGAGGATAACATACCTCTTACATTATAGTTGACAGGTTGACATCACCCTTACCCTTGACCGTGGGAAAGGTGGGGGACCTTTACAACGGTCGCTTTCTGTCTGGACGTCCTCCTCCTCTTTGTGTGGGGGGGTGTATTTGTATATGTACTAGGGCTATCAATCGATTAAAATATTTAATCGCAATTAATCCCATGATTGTCAGTTAATCGTGATTAATCGCAAATTAATCACGCATTTTCTTCCATCCATCCATCTATTATCTGTAACCACTTATCCCATAGAGACAGACGACCATTAACGCTCACATTCACACCTACGGGCAATTTAGAGTGAACAATTAACCTAGCCTGCATGTCTTTGGACTGTGGGAGGAAGCCGGAGAACCCGGAGAGCACCCATGCTAACACGGGGAGAACATGCAAACTCCACATAGAAGCCCCCTTGCCGGATTCGAACCTGCGACCCCGCGTCCTTGCTTGTGTGGACGCTATAAAGTTAACGTTAGCCGTGTTTCTTCAGTTTATTGTGTCGCCGCGGCCGTGTTGGCGACTTTGGGATGAACTACAAGCTAACGTAACATTATTAACAACGAACCAACATGTTACTATAATGTATCCTGGCGCTTTCTGACGTGTTCTTGTTTCTGTGAACGCTATAAAGTTAACTTTAGTCGTGTTTCTCCCGTTTATTGTGTCGCCGCGGTACTTTCGGATGAACTACAAGCTAACGTAACATTATTAACAATGAACCAACATGTTATTATAATGTATCCTGGCACTGTGTGACGTGTTCTTGCTTGTGTGAACGCTATAAAGTTGTCATTAGCCGTGTTTCCTCAGTTTATTGTGTCGAGCTGCTGCGGTATATTCGGATGAATTACAAGCTAACGAAACTTAACATTCCTTAGGTTGAAAGCAGAATAACTTTTTTAACCATCTAAACAACACATGTTGCTACTACACCGATGAACAGTATAACAGCAATGTGAAGTCAGCTCAAGGAATGTCAATTATTCACTTCAACAGTAGAAGCTTATATGCTAATCACCAAAACATCAAAGAATACTTAGGTCAATTCACAAAACCATTCAATGTCATTGCAATATCTGAAACCTGGCTCAATTCTGAGAAAGAAGCAGATTTCGAGTTGAAAGGATATGAATTCAATTACATGAACAGGAAGAGCAAAAAAGGAGGGGGTGTGGCCCTGTATGTGAAAAATAGTCTGAAATATAAGATTTTAGAAAACATGTCAACCACTATTGATGATGTGATGGAATGCATCACTGTAGAGATCTGCATGGAAAACCAAAGAAATGTGATGGTCAGTTGTGTATACAGAGCACCAGGAGCCTGCATGGAAACTTTTAAAGACAGTATGGAGAAAATATTTGCCAAAACTAATCAGAAGGTTACATTCATTTGTGGGGACTTCAATATAGACCTGCTAAATCCTAACAAACACAAAATGACAGACGAATTTATTAACACAATGTATAGTATGAGTTTATATCCACTGATCACCAAACCAAGCAGAATAACAGCACACTGTGCAACTCTAATCGACAATATATTTACAAATTACATGGAAAGTAGCTTAGTGAGCGGGCTGCTGATGAATGACATCAGTGACCATTTGCCAGTTTTTGTGATCCATGACTGTGATTGTGGAAAAGAGAAGGAGGACCATAAAATCAAATATAGGAGATTGAGAACAGAAGAATCCATAAATGCATTCAGAACCGAATTGCTATCACAAAACTGGAAAACCCTCTATGAAGGAAATGATGTTGATACAGCATATGAAACATTTCTAAATATATTTAAGTCATTATATGACAAAAACTGTCCAATAAAACAAGATAACACTAGGAATAATAACACAAACAGACCATGGATCACAAAGGGACTGCAAAATGCCTGTAAAAAAAAGAATACTCTATATAGACAATTCATAAAATGTAAAACTAAAGAGGCAGAACATAAATATAAGAAATACAAAAATAAATTAACTAATATTATGAGGATATGCAAGAAGGAATATTATACCAAATTACTAGAAAATAACAAAAACAATATAAAAGGCATATGGAATATATTAAACAGTATTATTAGAAACCGTTCGACTTTATTGATAATGATAGGTCTTTAAATGATATGAATGATGTGGTTAATGGGTTTAATGAATTTTTTGTAAATGTGGGACCAAAGTTGGCAGGAAAAATCAATGACACGTCTCCAAAGGATGGGGAGGTTGTTGAAAGCAACATTGCAAGAAATTCAAACTCAATTTATCTCAAAGCTATAGACAGAAAAGAAATCATAGACATAGTTAACAAGTGCAAGAATAAAACATCTACTGATTTGAATGGAATCGATATGACGATAGTCAAGAAAGTCATTGACAGTATTGCAAACCCCCTAACCTACATTTGTAACTTATCATTCATAACTGGCACATTTCCACATAAAATGAAAACTGCTAAAGTTATTCCACTATATAAAACTGGGGACAAACATAATTTCACTAATTACAGGCCTGTATCTTTACTTTGCCAGTTCTCTAAAATATTGGAGAAACTGTTCATTGGAAGATTAGATAACTTCATTGACAAGCACCATTTACTGACAGACAGTCAATACGGGTTCAGAGCAAACAGATCAACAGCAATGGCATTAATGGAGCTAACAGAAGAAATAACCAGTTGTATTGATAACAAGAAGTATGCGGTAGGAGTATTTATAGATTTAAAAAAAGCATTTGACACCATTGATCATGATATATTATTCAATAAAATGGAAAGGTATGGTATAAGAGGGGTAGTGCTGAACTGGTTGAGAAGTTATATAGGAAACAGGCAGCAGTACGTGCAAATAGGGGACTACAAATCAACATGCTCAGGTATTACTTGTGGGGTCCCGCAGGGATCAGTATTGGGTCCAAAATTGTTTATTATGTATATAAATGACATAGGTAGGGTATCAAGGACACTGAATTTAGTTTTATTTGCAGATGACACAAATATTTTTTGTTCTGGGGAAAATCTGCAGCAGCTTTTGGAGGTGGCCACAACAGAAATCAGAAAATTGCAACGGTGGTTTGACAGAAATAAATTGTCATTAAATTTGGACAAAACTAAATTTATGTTATTTGGAAACCAAAAAATAGACATACCAGTACAAATGATAATAGATGATGTGACTATTGAAAGAGTATATGTAAATACATTTCTGGGTGTAATACTGGACCACAAAATCTGCTGGAAACCTCAGATAAATTATGTAAGAACAAAGCTGGCAAAGAGCATAGCAGTCTTAGGGAAAACAAGACACACACTGGATCATAAATCACTGCACATTCTGTATTCTTCACTTGTATCACCATATCTGAATTACTGTGTAGAAGTTTGGGGTAACACTTATAAAAGCAACTTACAACCATTATGCATACTACAGAAGAGAGCAATCAGGATAGTAAATAATGTGGGATATAGGGAACACACGAACACACTGTTTTTGAAGTCACATGCATTGAAATTTATGGATTTAGTCAAATTTAAAACCGCAATAATTATGTTTAAAGCAAGACATAATTCACTTCCGGGCAATATTCAAAAAATGTTTTGTGACAGGGAGGGGGGTTATAATTTAAGAGGAAAATTTCATTTTAAAAAGCATTGTGTTCGTACAAAAAAGAAGAGTATGTGTATTTCAGTCTGTGGGGTGGATTTGTGGAATGGGTTAGGTGATGGGTTGAAGGGGAGCACAAATATAAATCAATTTAAAAAGCTATATAAGAAAGATATTTTTGGGAGGTACATGGTTGAAGAAGAGTTGTGTTAAAGGTTGGTTATATACTTTTTAACTGCGGATGTATTTGTGGGTTGTAAATAAATTTGGGATGCTGTTCATATATTCAACTTGGGGATGTAAATAAATCTGAGATAGTTTTTATATTATATTATATTATCATTCTATGATATATGAGTTAATAGAGGAGAAGTGAGAAAGGGGTAGGGTAATATAAGTTTTTCTTCTACCTACTCCTTTTCGGACACTATAACTCTTGTTTTGTTTGTTATTATTTTGTATCTGTTTTTATTTATTATATGTTCGAAATAAAGTCTTTCATTCATTCATTCATTCATCACGTTGTTAGTGAACATTAATGTCTAATGTAGCGTTAACTACGGTATATCAGCAGCTTACATCAGCAGTAAGGTTAGATATAACGTTACTCTGGACACACTAACGTTACTTTACATACACACATTGACAGAATGATAAATGAACAAGCTTCATATGAATCATAAAGTCGTCGTGTTTGCACTTAACGCTACGTCGACTACTTTCAGTCTCCGTTGTATAACACGTTGCTGTTGTCACAGCATGTACTTATACTTAAGGTTTTTAATGCAGGACTTTTACTTGTAGCAGAGTATTTCTACACTGTGGTATCAGTACTATCACTGAAGTACAAGATCAGAGTACTTCTTCCACCTCTGTTAAAATGAGAGAACACCAGAATATTGTTTATTAATTGAGAACCAATGTCTCAGGGTTTTTCATACTTTGTCATGTTGTGTACAACGTACTATTCATGCTTAATTTTAACACTTATTATATGCTTCTATACCATATTACAATTTTCAAAATACTAAATAGGCCACGTTTGTCTGAGCTTGTCAAAAGCAGAATATATCAAATATAGTCTAATGCATGTCTGTTTGGGATAGGAAAGGTGAATTGAATGCAGGGCGTTGCTGGATAAGACACTTCACACTTCAGTGTTACTTGAGTCAGAATCACTGGTTGGGGGTGGGGGGGCTGAGCTCCCTTCACCTTCAAGTTCTTTCCCATGGGTAGTTCAAAGCATTTAACCCATGGGGGGGGGGGTCTATCTTTGAAGTGTAAATAGTCTGCCTCAACAACCAGAGCTCATCGTTAAGACATACACAAAGGCAGGCACTTAATCAAGGTACTATACAAAGTAGTAAAGGTAATATTAAAGTAAAGGTATTTGATATCATTTGTTTTTTCTTCAAAACCCTGATAAATACAGTGAGAATATGTAGACAGTAAAGGGGCTAGAGCTGAGATGTGAACCTCCTAATTCCTGCTCTCCCTTGAGACCCTCACTATTAACATTTGTTATGAAAACAATGCCTGTCTATAACATATTAATAGATCAATATGCTTTTCTTCACTACAGGTAAAATGCAGAAAACTGTTTTTTTCCCTGGGAGAATGAGTGTCACATTCCGCAAGGGACCACTTGGATATCTCCGTCAGGATCCAGCGGATGCAGCCAAACTCCTTAAAGACAACCCCTCTCTACAGGACAAGTCTGCACCCGTGAAGGAGGAGCTGGTCAGGAAAAATGCACTGTCTGTGATCATTTTAAGAGGAGGGGATGCTTCAGATAAAACTGAGGTGGCTGGAGAATACATCCTGCAGTTTGGGAAATATAAAGGGAAGTCCTTCCGCTGGCTCCTTGAAAATGACATTGGGTATACCATCTACCTAATCAAGAACCAGCAAAAGGAGGAGACTGCAGGAGTGTTCATGGCAGGGAGGCACAGCAAGGACAGCCTGCTGTCATTTGTGAGCTATGCCCTCAGCTTTCAAGAAATCCAGTCTCTTCTCAATTATGAGAAACAAAAGCCAGTTGTGACAGCAGCAGCAGCAGCAGCAGCATCAGAGGATGACCAGCTGGTTGGTTTTGGCTCTCGTGCCAAAAGCACCTGGAGAGAGATTTGGGACAGCAGGGATGATGGCTATGCAGCCTTTATTATGAGGAAAAGCTGTGCTCCAGGAACAAAGATGCACAAACTACAAGTGTACCTGCAGAAGAAGCTGCCCTCCCCCTCTGGCTCCTCTCTGGTGACACATGCCTCACAGGCCCCTGCTGAAGCCATGGGTGGGTTTTGTTTTCCATTTGTTTTGTCAAAAAAATGTATATGCTGTCATGGTATCCAGTGTATTTTAGTACACCAAAGGGAGTAAACTTCGTCTTCCATTATTTCAGTGGTGATTTTATTCATACTATCCTAAGTACAGTAAAGCCATATTTTTAGTACATTCTAATTCTTGTCTGTTTGCATCACAGTGATGGATGAAGATGAAGAGCTGGAGAGAGCGATGCTGGGTATCTGTCCTTCTAAGCAACATGTGCAGAGCTGTGAGTAAACATTTGTTGTCTTATATTGGTTTGTTTCTACTGCCTGAAGATTCAAAATAATTTACAGTTCAGCCTGTTTAATATTAATTGTGTATTCTATATAGTTTATATTTAATTGTTTTTGTTTGTGTTTTACAGCTGTTTCTGCACCATCAGCATCAACTGCCAGACGACAGGCTTCGGGAACAGAAAGAGGTTCTTAACCAAACAAAAACGTCCTGTCGTCGACAGAGACTCTGGGACCATGAATTCTTATCCCAAACCGAAGCATGACATAAACCGTTCCTTCTCATGTTGACCATGTTCTGGTCATGTTTGTGTTTTGCTGTTCAACTTGTTGTCCTAGTGACTATGAATTGATTCCAGTCATGGCGAGGGTAAGTAGCACTCTTTATTCCAGTTTTTAGACTTATATGATGAATATATATATATAGGACTGCTGTGGTTACTAACACTTGTATGCATGTGTTTGCAGTGTGCCATGTTGCTTCCCCTGCTTAGGCTAAATTGTAATGACTGACTACTAAATATTTATCCATACAGAACTAAACTGCATGTGTATGAATGAAATTCTTTATACTTTAATGTAACAAACAGTCTGTTTAACTATATAAGGCTGAGATAAGCAGGTGAAGTAAAAGATGGATAATGTATGCCTTTACTAACACCAGTTTTTTTTATATTGTCAAAATATAAATGACTGACAAGATTTTTTCTGTTGTAGTACCATCTGCTACACTGTCCACACCAACTGAACTGACGGGTTCACAAGTAGATGGTAAATGCATTATATTTCTTTTTATCCATTTAAACCTTTCTGTCATATTCCCTCTGATTATGTCCGTTATAAACCAATAATTGATTACTTTTTGTGGTCCTTATCTCCTTGCAGCCCCTGCTCTGCCGATGGTAAAGAGACCTGTGCCCCTTCCTCAGGAGCTGATGTTCCTGATGCCAGAAACACCAGGACCCTTGCCAACAGAGACAACTGTCACTGTTCCAGGTGTGTATTATTTTAACTGTATTTGCATCTTAAAAATATCCATATGTAGTGTCCATCGGAACTGTTCTCATTGATGTAAATCAGATACTGGTGCACAATGTCATAGTCAAGTTTTTTATTTATCTTACTGTGAATAATAATGAAATGTTTAATATTCTATATAGTGTCAGAGGCACTTCCGATTTCTCCTGAGACGTCTGCAGAGCCCATTCAACCGCCGCTGCAACCGCCAAGAGCTCAAAGTAAGTATTTGAATGTTCTTGATTTGGCTGTGTGCGTGTCAAAGAGATAGAATCAAGTCAACACACAATCTTAATAATTTGCTATGTCTTTCTTCTTGCCTGACCAGGTCAGCCATTACCCAGGCCATCAGCTGTCCCCAGCTGTCCTCCTCCACAGCTTAAACAGCATTTGCATAGGAATGATTCTGTCCCAAGCTTTTTGATCCATATTTTATTTATTTGTTTTTACCTTTATTTTATTCAGGGGGAGGTTCACTGAGGGCAATGCTCTCTTTTTCAGGAACGCCCTGATCACATTCACACAGTTACACATTCACACCTGGAAGCTGCCCAGTACAACCACAGTCTGATCTGCTGGTCACTGAGCAACTCCACTGGAGCGGTTGGGGGGGCCTTGCTCAAGGGCATCTCAGTGGTGGTAATGAGGGAGGGCCACCACTGCCCCATATAAGCGGTTTATCAATGTAACCGTGATCACTGTAACCGGTTTCCACTGTATATACTGTATATTTTGCTCATGTAAATAATTATTACATTTATTATATACAATATTATATTTACTTTACCTTACATTTTTGTGTGATATATGTGTGGCCTTGCAATATGGGCTCTGTTGAATATTTACTGTTACAGTTGTGGTTAATAAATACATTTAATTCACTAATGTCTACATGTCTCATTAATAAATTAATAATTTATAATGAACAGTAAAGTCTCTAATTGAAGTAATTAAGTAATTGCAATTTAAATGTTACACATAGGAAGAAAACTCTAATATAATTGGTTAATAGCTTTAAGTAAGTCAAGAACTTGATATAACCAGACTAGTCTAATCTAATGATAATCAGAAGAAGTAAATAACAAACTAAGACTCACATTTCTTGATTCCCAAATAGCTCATTATCTTTGATAATGTATCACAGACTTTGTACCAAGTGGGATTCGAACCAGCTCCAGATAATCATTCTTAAATATTCAGGAGAAAACTGCTGGACCAGAGCGGCGTTTTCAGCACCCTGGACAGCGTTAATAAGTCTGCAATTTCATTGGCTGTCAGTGTATGCCACCTATACGCGACTTGCCCCTCTAGCTGTGAGGCAGGTAACGGCGCTAACCACTGCACCACAGTGCAGCCCCACACATTTTTTTTACCTGTTCAAAATGTACCTTAAAGGGAGATTTTTCAAGTATTTAATACTCTTATCCACATGGGAGTGGGCAAATATGCTGCTTTATACACATATGTGTATATATGTATTACTGGAAATCAATTAGCAACACAAAACAATGAGAATTATTGTCCAGAAACCCTCACAGGTACTGCATTTAGCATAAAACAATATGCTCAAATCATAACATAGCGAACTGCAGCCCAACAGGCAACAACAGCTGTCAGTGTGTCAGTGTGCTGACTTGACTATGACTTGCCCCAAAACTGCATGTGATTATCATAAAGTGGGCATATTTCTAAAGGGGAGACTCGTGGGTACCCATAGAACCCATTTACATTCACATATCTGGAGGTCAGAGGTGAAGGGACCCCTGAAAATGGTCATGACAGTTTTTCCTTGCCAAAATTTTGCGCAAGTTTGGAGCATTAATTAGCCTCCTTCGCGACAAGCTAGTATGACATGGTTGGTACCAATGGATTCCTTAGGTTCTAGTTTCATATGATACCAGTATTTTCACTCTAGCTTTAAAACCCGCTACAACCTCCGAGAGATCGATTACGTTTCAAGAATCTCTGTTGTGGTACTCTCTAAAGAAACTTGTCATGTATTTGCATCGGACCCAGAAGCCTCCTACGGAGCCGCTTGAACAAGAATGGGACCTGCGACCAGATGTGACCCTGGGATATCACTTCAATTATATTCTTGGTGAACTGTACCTTTATCTTCTGAAGGTTGGGGAGATGATGCCATGCTGAGGTGCAAGTTGACATCAAATGACTGGGCTGTAATGACTCTCGTGTCATGGAGCGAACAATGAGTATAATAGGAAAGCGTTTTTTAATAATTAATATGATGCTGGCTTTTATCATCCCTCTCTGGCCGTTTTATTCTGCTTTTTAAAAATCTATTTTATCCTCAGATGTTTCTTGTTTGTATGATCCCTCTGAATTTTGTATTTTATTATTTTTGCTGATTTATTGTTTTTTGCTGTTTTTTTGTTTTAGTTTTTTTTTCTGAAAAGCACTTTGTAACCTTGTTTAGAAAAGTGCTATATAAATAAAGTTTATTCTTATTATTATTATTATAAGGTCCTGATGGGCAGGTTGGCACCTTGATGGCAGCCTCTGCCATCAGTGTATGAATGTGTGTGTGAATGGGTGAATGCTGACATGTAGTGTAGAGCCCTTTGAGTGGTCGGAAGACTAGAAAAGCGCTTTATAAGTGCAAGTCCAATTTACCATTTACCACTGGCAGTTAGATCCTCATTCAGTATTTTTCATTAAGTAATCATTAATTAATCATTACCTACTCTATAAAATTTGAGTGGAATCAACTCATCAACTAATGGTTCATTAGCATTTAAATCCTCATTTCTTTTTTAATTTAGTAATCATTAACTAATCATTACCTACTCTATAAAATTTGAATTGGAGTTTGTGAACATTGTCAGGTAGAAACTGTAGAGCCGGAGCTCTGTAAGCATTAGGATGCTTGGTCAGAACAGGACTGATGACACTGTAGGAGTTAACTAACGCCAGAAGATGGCAGTAAAATGTCAAATGAAGAAATGAATGAGGCATGTGGGCTTCCTGCAGATTACAATGGGCGACTTTCCTTATAAATTTCTCCAAAACGGCACAGTAAAATGGCTTTAAATTCCATATGGTCATAGTCAGTGCCACATTTTAGCAAATCTATTAAAAAAAATGTCATATATAACAAAATTGTCCAAGTGCTATATTGTATTTTGACTTTGGATGTGAATTAATTTCCTCCAAAACGGTTCAGGAGAATAACTTCAGATTTTATAAGGTCATAGTCAGGGTCACGCTGGACAATTTATTTAGACTTTTCCTTTAATGTTCTCCAAAACTGTACATTATTATGCTTTCAAATTGTATATTACAAGTCAAGGATATTCTGAGCAGAATTCCACTGGATTTTTTTGCAAATTGTTATTGTTTTGTCACAGTTTTAACAAGAAAACTCCACAGGTGGCCTTAGGGAATTAGTTCATATTAGATACTTACTTATCCATAGTCAGTGTATTACCTACAGTAGATAACGCCCCTGCTTTGGAGGAACAGACAGGAGTACAGGCACAGAGGAAAGTCATATACTGTTGTGGACGGGTGCAGCAGCAAAACGTATTTTAGCCACCTAGAAGAAAGGCCCACCTAAAAAAAATCAATATCAGTTTAAGTGTACGCTATATTTAGAATATTTTCACAGCTTTACCTTTCCGTCAAACAGCCCTTTCCGACAGGGAACTGAAGCCTTTATCTATGCTCTCACAGTGCGCTCTGTGAAGGCCATCCAGCATGGACAGCATATTCTTATCTGCCGAGCATCCTTCCACCTTCTGCAGCCGAGTCCCCTGCAGCACCAGTTCACCAAACTGGTGGTCCCTCAGCCTGAAGACCTCATCACTGTAGAGGAGCTTATTAATCTTTTTCTCATTTAAAGCTGCTAAGATTATTCGATTTATTGATTAGCCAGTCGACAGAAAATGAATGAAACTATTTTTTATTATCGATTAATCATTGTAGTGATTTTTCAAGCAAATATGCCAAAAAAGCTTCTCAAATGTGATGATTTGCTGCGTTTATCTGTCGTATCTGACAGAATATTTTGGGGTTCTATATTTTCTGACTTTTAATAGACAAAAAGATTAGTTGAGAATAAAATAATTATTTTATTAGTGACAAAGCAACATGAACGAGGGACTTGAATAGACACAAACAATACCTGCAGAACAAGGCCGACATGTAATTTGTATACTCAGTCGGTTAGATTAGAGGGCTACATTAGAAGCTAGTATACTAGGGTGACATAAAAACACAGTACAATTACAGAAGTATGCATATATTTATTCACATAAATCACAAAAAGTAACATATTTTCCCACTTACCTCTAGTGGTTTCATGCCATGTAGTTAGTTTTGGGTTTTTTTCCTGCAGAGGATTTAAGGCATCAGTCTCTTAGATTTCTGCCATCACCCAAATAAAATAGAGGTCAATTGAAAATCACACTTCATGTCCCAGTTACTACTGATAACCCACAGACTCCACATGAAGATCATAAATCTCTGTGCTCTGGTGCCATCCTATGTGGCTTTGACTCAAGTACAGTTTGTAGCACTAACTCATCTCTGTATATTTCTGAATATTGTTTATTTGTTGTATGCTACTGTTGTGGCTTATCGCCAATTAATCATTTCAGTCATCTTTGTCAAAAGCTTGGACACAGTAACACTTTTCTGCATTCTGCTGTAAACCCAACATGTGTTTTGTGTTGTGTCCTACAGGGGGCAGCAGGGGACTAGTTCAAGGCCGACTGTGGAGAAGAGACCTTAGGGAGTCCTGAGAGTCCTCAGAGTCCAGCAAACTATAAGCACATTCATAAGATGTATTTTAATTGTATTTATTTGTAACTCTAATCATGATCATGATAAAAAATTTTGACCTAAAATGTAAAATATAATACTCAATAATTGTTTTATTAAGAACACACAAAAATGTGAATTAATGTAATTTAATTTCCAGTTGATAAAAATTAAAGGGACTGTTTGTAAGAATCAGAAATGCTTGTTAACAGAGACACCAGACACGGGAAACCTCTGTTGGTCTGGAGGAGTTGCAGCATTTATTTCTGTACAAACATCCACTGTACATTCACTAGATATTCTCAGAGCTACTAACTCTCCTGCAGTGTGTAGTATGCACGCATAAACATGAGAGTGGAGCGAAATAGCGTGAACGAGCGCAGTGTGTGAGTGAAGGCAAGCAGAGGAGCAGAGGAGCAGAGTACAGCAGAGACTCCGGCCCTGGAGACCAAAGCTACGGTCTCCCCCGCGTCCACCGACCACGGCCAACACTGTTTAACAGACGGGTTTCACTAGATATAACTGATATAACGGTTTTGGTGCTTCCGTGTAGTTTGTGTTGGAGTCGGAGTCTGAACAGTGTAGCCACACGCGAGTGAGTGCGCATGGGACACCGACACGGATAGATTTATACGTTTAAGAAGTTACAAACAGTCCCTTTAAAAAGGTTAGGATGGGTGAATGTTTGCCATTTGTTAGATGAGAGGTGATAACATGTTTCTCACGGCCAAATGTTGCACAGAATTGATTCCACTGCTTTGCATGTTCCCTCATGCTCATTTGTGAACGTAAACAATGTCAGGACCAAATTCAACTGCAAGGTATCGGCTGTAATATTTGAAGTACCACAGTTCTCACAGGTCCAACTATTTTTAAATGTCTGGAATTTCCACAAAGTAGAAACTTGGATGGTATAACATGTGTTTGCCTGTCTAGCACATGCAGCTGCCAGCAGCTTTCCCATTGGTTGCTTAAAGGCATGTAAAGATCTGCCTGTTAAGAGGATAAAGCAGGTGAATGGAGTCAAGGAAATGCCCAGCCTGATCCACCAATAGAAAATGAAATAGGTGTAATCATTGTAGAGCAAGACAGCCTGGAAAATAAGCCTGAGAAATGATTGTGGAGCAGGACAGGATGAAACTGTAAATTGTTCCACCTGCAATAGTACTTTTAAATCTGTTCACAAATAGGTTTGTTAGGAGGCAGCAGACCTGAAGTGCATAATGCATTAAAGGTTGTACACAACATGTCTTTTGCACTGACTTATTGTACAGTATGTCTGATTTTGAGGGTTTGTAGGTTCTCATTACACAGCTACAGATTAAATGAGGATAACATAAAGCTACATGTAAGGAATAGTACTATACAGTGTAATGTGTGCAGTGTCTGGGCCAAAGTTTTGACAGGTCACTTTTCTGCACACGCCGTTTTTATTTAATTCCGAGGGATTCCACCGGAAGTCGAAAACCTGTGTCTCCTTGAGCTACGGTGACCGACGTGAAAACGGGAATGACCCTCTCTAGAGCCAGTTATAGGTCATTTGGAGCAGAGCCAGTGTGTAGAGTGTGTGTGTACGTGGGACGTGAGAGAGAGAGAGAGAGAGAGAGAGAGTAACATTATTGACTCAAGCAGGAAACGTTAACAGTGTTTGGTTTGTCCTTTCTGCGCTACTATAGAAACATGGCGGTGCAACATGGCGGACTCCGTGGAGAGGGGACCCGCTCCCTATGTGGATATAAACAGCTCATTCTAAGCTAACGAAAACACAGCGATTACTATTATCAGGTGATTATACACTAAAGAAAACATACTTATTAATATCATATTCAATTTCTACCAATTGATCCACTTAACTGTTACACACTGGTCCTTTAAGTTATAGTAACTTGTGTTTGATCAGAATCAGAATCACATTTATTTACTTACATGTGCACATTCAAGGAATTTGACGCTGTTTTTTTTGGGTTGTTTTTTGCATCTCTCTCAATGTACTTACACAAAAATAGAAAATATATAAAAAACACCAATGACAAACAATAAAATTGGAAATAAAACATCTTTATACAAGTCAAGTGAAGTAAGTTGTAAACAATACAAATGGATGATTATGTACAGTATGAACATGTCTATTTTACAGCGTGTAGGATTAACATTGACAGTGACAGACGATAGGTACATATTAAAACATTTTTACATTAAAGACTGTAATATTATAGTCTATAACAACAGCAGTGAATATTTTGGTGTTGTGTATGACTGATTGTGTTCATCAGAGTGACGGCCTGCGGAAAGAAACTGGGGGCAATGTATGGGGTCTCCTCCTGAAGTCCACTGTCATCTCCACACTTTTAAGAGCAATTGTGATTGATTGTGTGAGGGACAGATTAAACCTCACTAAACCCAAATATTATAAAGGTATGTAGGATTTGGCTGCATCTAGTGGTGTGGTTGCAGATTGCAACCAACTGAGTACCCCTCTGCAGTGGACGTGTCTAGAAGGTAACCCGCAAATTGCAAAAACTTGCAAAAACTCTCACAAGACTCGCTGCCCGACAGCAAGTCCTAACCTTAACTATTTAAGGTCAATGCCTAACCTTAACTATTCAAGGTCAATGCCTAACCTTAACTATTCAATGTCAATGCCTAACATTACCTATTCAAGGTCAATGCCTAATCTTAACTATTCAAGGTCAATGCCTAACCTTAATTATTCAAGGTCAATACCTAACCTTAACTATTCAAGGTCAATACCTAATCTTAACTATTCAAGGTCAATGCCTAACCTTAACTATTCAAGATCAATACCTAATTTTAACTTTTCAATGTCAATACCTAATCTTAACTATTCAATGTCAATACCTAACCTTAACTATTCAATGTCAATACCTAACCTTAACCATCTTGTGAGAGTTTTGCAATTGCGTGTTACCTCCTTGACATGACCCTCTGCAGCTCACGTTACCGCCGTTTCACAAGCGTGTTGGACAACTATTGTGGCCTTCAGGTACTTGACTTGACTGCAGACTCCGAGTCCGAAATGGAAACAGCAGCTTGATTACTGTGTGACTCAGCGATGGCGATGATGGCAAATGAGATGGCGATCAACAATAAGACTTGCACTTATGTGTAACACACCTGGGCATAAGCATAAGACTGTTAATGCAGTCATGTTTTCATAACATTTTAGCGAAGATGCATGCGTTTGGGAAGTAATGAACATACGGCTGGATGAATGACACTTATTATACTGCTCAAGCTGTGTGAGAGTTGTAAACGGATGTTTTGATATAGTTTTGCTGTTCTTAATCACGGCCCCCATTTACTTCAATTCAAGACTTTTCTCCTTTTTTTTGATTCTCAGTTCGTGTTGGAGGCATGCGAGACGAACGCCTAGTTCTCTTCAAGAATTTAAGGTAACACGTGGTGAGTAATTGATATACAAATAGTAATTTTGTGGGTGAAGTATTCCTTTAATACTAATATTTTTGTTATTGTCATTTTATTACACAAATGTGTAAAAGGTCAAATATGAGGGATTATACAAAAGAATGATTCCATTGAATTATTAAATCATACAATATCTGAAAAAAATTATAGTACAGTGTATTTTCTCTATCTGATTATGTCTGTTGTCTGTCATACCCAAAACAAGAATCAATCAATCAGCCTTTGGGCTGTTTTCAGCCTCATCCTATGGCAATTGGTCCAATGCTGACGGTTTTGAGCATAGTTGAGTTGTCAGGAGAGCGATAAGTTCTTCTTCTGCAAAGCTGTGAGGTGAGAGGGGGTAGAATGATTAGACATCTACCCAGTGTTTGGATATAAAGCATTGATTGCATATTGGTTATTTTGATTGAGTGAGAGGATGAGTGTCTGACTCACTGGAAAACAGTTTTGGCTCCTCTTGTCACATAGGCGTAGTCTGCAGTGAATGAAGACGCTTGGGTTGTCACCCTGGAGAGGGAAGAGCAGGGCAGAGAAACGAGCACGGAGGGATAGGCCGTTCTCAACCACCAACACACGACGGGAGTCAGTAGAGCACCTGTCAGAGATGTCAGATCGAATCATTAGGACCATTACACATCACCATAGATTTTACATTTTCCACTCCAGTCCATCTAAATTAGGAGAGACACATACCTGGAATGAATGAGAAAGTATCGCACAGGGTCATCAGGGTTTGAGGAGTTAGTGGTATAGCACTCCTCCAGAACGACTGCGAAGCTTGGATCACTCAGAGGCACAAACACTTGCACATGCAAGGCAGAGCCCACTGGCAGAGAGAGCGGACCCGCTGGGTAGCTGTATGAATAGTTGGAGTCACGGAAAAGATTCATGTAGGCTCTAGCTTTGGTACCTGATCCCGTGAGGCCACCCTTAAGGCTGTTAAGAAAGAAAGACAATTAGAGATGTATTTCACCCCTGCAATAGTAATTATATTATCCAGGGATGTAGGCCCACGACTTTTAAGTGTATTGTATACAGTCAACGAATGAAATAAAAGACTCACAGCTGAGGTTTGATTTCAGCATTCAGGCTGGTTTCGGTTTCCAAGGGATAGGCACAGGAGAACGGAATAATCGAAGGTAGAACGAAGGAACCGTTGCTTAGAGGGTAGAAAAACAAGCTGTTGCTGTAGATGGCATGGGTGGTGTTGGTCTGAAAGAAAAAGGATGAATGAATGACCAGTCATGTGTATAATCAATCAGTCATCTTGAGTTAAAGTACAAACCAGCGTTAAATCAAGGTCCTCCAGATGAAAGATGGTTTCTTTAATCTCCTAGTTGGAGATTAAAGAAACCATCTTTCATCTGGAGGACCTTGATTTAACGCTTTCAAAACCAATTTTAATAGTATCACAGCTGACACTTCTTGATGACTTCCTGATCGAAACCACACTAATTACTTTATCTGCCGAGTTATTTTATAGCTCAACTTACCTCTGACCTCACTGCAGGGAAGTAGGTGAGAACCGTTTTCGTATTAAAATCAATAACCGCTCTTAAGAATTGTGCAGTACTGCAGTATGTAATGAATACAGTAAAAAAGAAAATAGTAACTAAAAATAAATGCAGTTTAGTGTTGTTCCTGTATACACATATAAATGTGGCACTACGAATTGCTATTTGTGCTCCGTGAGCTTGTTTGCCTGAGAGCCTTACTTCACTATATTCCGTTATATTTTGAATTGTCACCTCCCGCCTGCATTTTGTATTTTCCTTAACATAAATAAAAACAGTGTTCTAGCGCCAACACTGTACTTACAGTAACTGAGGAGGAGGAGCGCTGCTGCGTCCCTGTGTGTGTAACAAGCAGAGTGTACGCGTTGTGAACTCGCCTGTGTAGACGCATCCTACTATCTGTATAATGCGCCCTTTGAATACCAGGAAAATACTGCACCAGACTTTAGACCAGGTTTTTGTTGGTCAATGGCGCAATCACTTTTTGCTGCCTCAAGATAGCAATGTGCCAACAATGCGCCTGACCTCACCTAATTTTTAGGCCATGGGCGCACAGATGGGTGTAGGTACATTTGCTACTTGCACAACGTGGGCAGAAAATGAATAAATACAATAGACTTATTAAACAAATAATCGGGTGATAATTAAGTAGTTAATCTCACCATCATTACAGTTCCACAGATGCCAGTCCTACGTTGCACTTGGTACCACAAAGTGTTGTCACGCACTGTGTAGCTGGTACAGTATGGGGCCGCCAGGTGACCAGAGAACGCGTTCAAACCAGCCGACAGCAGACTTTGCAATGGCATACCAACTTCAAGCTGATAAGGGGTGCAAACAAGCTGAGAGTCCTGGATTAGTGGTTGTTGGCCTGAAACAATAAAGAAAAGAAGAGTAAGCGGGAGAGATTTTGATAAATTTTGATTTCACTGTATTATGTCAAAACATTGCAAAAGTAAAACTAGCTAAAATGCAAATTGAGTTGTAAAATATACACATTTACCTGCACAGATGACACCAGCATCTTTTCCATGGTAACAGTTGTGAGAACCAAATCCCCCATGTGCACAATCTGTAATTGATGACTCATTTCCTCTGCACCGAACATTATCTAACCAAATCGGTCCAGTGCCCCATCCAAAATGTGCCCCATGTGGTGCTGCCACAGCCCTGCCACAGCCCAGCTGTCGACAAATCACATGAGCATCATTCAAATCCCAGCTGTCATCACACACCGTCCCCCAACGGCCGTTGTGGAAGATCTCCACTCTGCCAGAGCAGCGACTGTTAGAGTTGACCAGTCTCACTGGAGGACTTGGTGGTGCTGTGGTTGTAGTAGTAGTAGTAGTAGTTGGAGTAGGAGTAGGAGTGGTTGGAGTAGGTGTGCTTGAAGGTGTCGCTGGAGAAGGTGACGTTTGAGTAGATGGCCTTGGAGGAGGTGGGACTGGTTAAAATTAAAGCAAAAATCTCAGTCAACCAACATGACAACTGCAGGTTGCAATTACAGCAGTATTGAGGAAAAGCCCCATTTCTTCGATGTAACGGTATTTGATCATTTATTCCTTGGGCTCCTTTTTTGCTTTGTTTAGAAATAAATGGTCTTAACACAAAGTAATGCCTTAATAGTATATTAGTTTTTTTGCAGTGGAAGGGGATGCCTATTCTGTATGGTACAAATTAGACTTCAGACACGTGTTTTAATAGTGAATGTGGCTTATTGTTGTAAAAAAAAAAGTCCATTCTGTATGGTATCCAGTATAAGGTGCCTTCTTTAGTTGTATGTGAACAATACCAACTGCAGTGTGCATACTGTTGTGTAAACTTACCTTCACAAATGACACCAGCATCTTCTCCATGGTAACAGTCATGGGACCCTAATCCCCCATGTGCACAGTCTGTTAGTGATGACTCATTTCCGGAACACCCAACATTATCGAACAAAATTGGTCCAAAACCCCATCCAAAAAATGCACTGTGTGGTGCTGCGACCGCTCTGCCACAGCCCAGCTGTCGACAAACCACATGAGCATCATTCAAATCCCAGCTGTCATCACACACCGTCCCCCAATGTCCGTTGTGGAAGATCTCAACTCTGCCAGAGCAGCTGCTGTTAGAGTTGACCAGTCTCACTGGAGGACTTGGTGTTGCTAAGGTTGTAGTAGTAGAAGTTGGAGAAGGTGTGGTTGGAGTAGGAGTAGTTGGAGTAGGTGTGCTTAGAGCAGATGTGGTTGGAGCAGGTGTGGTTGCAGCAGGTGTGGTTGGAGTAGGAGTGGTTGCAGCAGGTGTGGTTGTTGTGGAAATTTCTGTTTGAAGGAAAACCAAAATCTCTGTCAATCCACATGACAACTGCAGTTTGCAATTACAGCAGTATTGAACAAAAGCCCCATTTCTTCAATGTAACTGTACTTGACCATTTAATCCTTGAGCTCTTTTTTTGCTTTGCTTAGAAATAAATGGTCTTAACACAAAGTAATGCCTTAATAGTATATTAGTTTTCTTAGTGGAAGGGGATGCCCATACTGAATGGTACAAATTAGAAATCGGACAATTGTGTTTGAATAGTGAATGTGGCTTATTGTTGTAAAAAAAAAGTCCATTCTGTATGGTATCCAGTATAAGGTGACTCCTTTAGTTGTATGTGAACAATACCAACTGCAGTGTGCCTACTGTTGTGTAAACTTACCTTCACAAATGAGACTAGCATCTTCTCCATGAAAACAGTCATGGGACCCGAATCCCTGATGTGCACATCCTGCTATCGATAACTCGTTTCCTGAACACCGAACTTCATCTAACCAAATATCTCCAGTGCCCCGTCCAAAATGTGCAGCTCCTGGTGCTGCCAAAGCCCTGCCACAGCCCAGCTGTCGACAAACCACCTTAGCATCGATCAAATCCCAGCTGTCGTCACACACCGTCCCCCAAAGGCCGTTGTGGAAGATCTCAACTCTGCCAGAGCAGCGGTTGTTAGAGTTGACCAGTCTCACTGAAGGACTTGGTGGTGCTGTGCTAGGAGTAGGAGTGGTTGGAGCAGGTGTGGTTGGAGTAGGAGTGGTTGGAGCAGGTGTGGTCGGAGTAGGAGTGGTTGGAGCAGATGTGGTTGGAGTAGGAGTGGTTGGAGCAGGTGTGGTTGGAGTAGGAGTGGTTGGAGCAGGTGTGGTCGGAGTAGGAGTGGTTGGAGCAGGTATGGTTGGAGCAGCTGTGGTTGGAGCAGGTGTGGTTGGAGCAGGTGTGGTTGTCATGGAAATTTCTGTTTGAAGGGAAAGCAAAACATCTGTCAACCTACATGACAACTGCAGGTTGCAATTATAGCAGTATTAAATAAAAGCCCCATTTCTTCAATGTAACTGTACTTGACCATTTAATCCTTGAGCTTTTTTTTTGCTTTGTTTAGAAATAAATGTTCATAACACAAAGTAATGCCTTAATAGTATATTATTTTTTTGCAGTGGAAGGGGATGCCGATTCTGTATGGTACAAATTAGACTTCAGACACGTGTTTTAATAGTGAATGTGGCTTATTGTTGTAAAAAAAAAGTCCATTCTGTATGGTATCCAGTATAAGGTGCCTTCTTTAGTTGTATGTGAACAATACCAACTGCAGTGTGCCTACTGTTGTGTAAACTTACCTTCACAAATGACACCAGCATCTTCTCCATGGTAACAGTCATTGGACTCGAATCCCTGATGTGGACATCCTAGTATCGATAACTCGTTTCCTGAACAGAGAACTTCATCTAACCAAATTGGTCCAGTGCCCTGTCCAAAATGTGCAATTCCTGGTGCTGACAAAGCTCTGCCACAGCCCAGCTGTCGACAAACCACCTCAGCATCATTCAAATCCCATCTGTCGTCACACACCGTCCCCCAAAGGCCATTGTGGAAGATCTCTACTCTGCCAGAGCAGTGGTTGTTAGAGTTGACCAGTCTCACTGAAGGTAAAGGTAAAGGTAAAGATGAATGTGTTGTTGGAGTAGGAGTGGTTGGAGCAGGTGTTGTTGGAGCAGGTGTTGTTGGAGAAGGTGTTGTTGGAGTAGGAGTGGTTGGAGCAGGTGTTGTTGGAGCAGGTGTTGTTGGAGAAGGTGTTGTTGGAGTAGGAGTGGTTGGAGCAGGAGTGGTTGGAGCAGGAGTGGTTGGAACAGGTGTTGATGGAGTAGGAGTGGTTGGAGCAGGTGTTGTTGGAGCAGGTGTTGATGGAGTAGGAGTGGTTGGAGCAGGAGTGGTTGGAGCAGGTGTTGTTGGAGAAGATGTTGATGGAGTAGGAGTGGTTGGAGCAGGTGTTGTTGGAGCATGTGTTGTTGGAGTAGGAGTGGTTGGAGCAGATGTGGTTTGAGCAATTGTGGTTGTTGTGGAAATTTCTGTTTGAAGGGAAACCAAAATCTCAGTCAACCAACATGACAACTGCAGGTTGCAATTACAGCCATACTGAGCAAAAGCCCCATTTCTTCAATGTAACTGTACTTGAGCATTTAATCTTTGAGCTCCTTTTTTGCTTTGTTTAGAAATAAATGGTCTTAACACAAAGTAATGCTTTAATAGTATATTAGTTTTTCGCAGTGGAAGGGGATGCCCATTCTGTATGGTACAAATTAGAGTTCGGACACTTGTGTTTTAATTGTGAATGTGGCTTATTGTTGTAAAAAATGTCCATGCTGTATGGTATCCAGTATACGGTGCCTTCTTTAGTTGTATGTGCTGAATGATGAGTGCGCTGTTTTTGTTGATTAAAATATCTGGCAACTTCATGATTGTTTCATTTGTGTGGTCATTTAAACATGTATGAATTAAATCAAAACTAAATTGTATTATAATGATATATGACAATGGTCTCACTATGAAGGCAGAATGATTGAGAAGATCTCTTGTATCTCCAGTTTTTTTTTTTTTAATATCTGATACAGATAAGCTACACAACAGCAATCGTGTAATGAACTCTTATAATACAGAGAAAATCATGTATAGTGTGAAGGGGAAGATATAAATGATCTGAAAAATGTGGGGTTCTGTGATACGCAATACTCCAGCAATGGATGTAAATTAGGGGTGAAAGTAATAAGACATAAAGAGGTAAAAGGGTATGAAATTAAGTATTAGCTGTGCCAGATGGAGCTGGGTACATGGGGACTAGATACACTGGTTATTGGTTGGGAACAGGATTATGGAGATAACTGTTGTTACTATGTCATTGTATTATTTGTTAAATTGAATGAAATTATTGGGGGTTTTTCTCAATTATCCAGTTATATTTGAGCAGAAAAAAATGAAATGGGTAGATTTACACAGTTACCTTGACAGATGACACCAGCGTCCTCGCTGTGAAGACAGTTGTGGAACCCAAACCCTTGATGTAAACAGTGTGTTACTGATGGCTCATTTCCTAAGCAGCGAACATTGTCCAACCAGATTGGTCCTCTACCTTGTCCAAAAAATGCACTTTGCAATGCTGCCACAGCCCTACCACAGCCCAGCTGTCGACAAACCACCTGAGCATCATTCAATCCCCAGCTGTCGTCACACACCGTCCCCCACTGGCCGTTGTGGAAGATCTCCACTCTACCAGAGCAGCTGCTGTTAGAGTTGACCAGTCTGACTAGAGAACTTAGTGGTGTTGCTATTGTTGGAGCAAGTGGGGTTGAAGTACAAATGACACCAGCGTCTTCTCCATGGTTACAGTTGTGGGACCCTAATCCCCCATGTGCACAGTCTGTTACTGATAACTCATTTCCTGAACACTCAACATTATCTAACCAAATTGGTCCTCGGCCCCATCCAAAAAATGCACTGGGTGGTGCTGCCACAGCCCAGCCACAGCCCAGCTGTCGACAAACCACCTGAGCATCATTCAAATCCCAGCTGTCGTCACACACCGTCCCCCAAAGGCCGTTGTGGAAGATCTCCACTCTGCCAGAGCAGCTGTTGTTAGAGTTGACCAGTCTCAATAGAGAACTTGGTGGTGCTGCTATGGTTGTAGTAGGTGTGGTTGGAGCAGGTGTGGTTGGAGTAGGAGTGGTTGGAGTAGGAGTGGTTGGAGTGGGAGTGGTTGGAGTAGGTGTGGTTGGTGTAGGAATGGTTTGAGTAGGAGTGGTTGGAGTAGAAGTGGTTGGAGCAGGTGTGATTTGAGCAGGTGTGGTTGGAGTAGGAGTGGTTGGAGTACAAATGACACCAGCATCTTCTCCATGGTAACAGTTGTGGTTCCCGAATCCCCCATGTGCACAGCCTGCTATCGATAGCTCATTTCCTGAACACTGAACATCATCTAACCAAATTGGTCCAGTGCCCTGTCCAAAACTGGAACTTCTTGGTGCTGACAGAGCTTGGCCACAGCCCAGCTGTCGACAAACCACTTCAGCATCAATCAAATCCCACCCGTCGTCACACACTGTCCCCCATTGGTTGTTGTTGAAGATCTCAACTCTGCCAGAGCAGCTGCTGTTAGAGTTGACCACTCTCACTGGAGCACTCAATGTTGGACCAGATGTTGTTTGAGAAACTGTGAAAATAAAGACATTATATACCAATGAGATAAATCAGATAATTTGTTTAATCAAGGATTATGTGTTTTGTCAGACGAAACACAGACACATCACCGACAGTATGATAATAATGCATTTTCTGTGCCTAGTCTGATAGTCTGTAGATTATGTAGCCCATAGATAAGATATATTTTAATAAAATAGAGTGCGTTCACACCTATACTTGTGATCCGATCACTCAGGACGCATGTTAATGCCAGGTCTGAACAGGGCATTTGGTGCTGGGTTTATCAGAGGTTTGTCACTGAAAAAAAAAAAAGGAACTGCCTACTGAGGCTGGAAACAAGGTCATTGAGAGCGCCGTGAGTGAAATTAAATAATAAAGTCGCTGGCTGTAATACCAAAACAATAAGCAGAAAGGCGCTGAAATGTTCCATAGAGCTGGAGGGGACTGCAGAGTGAGGTGGTAATAAAACTAATGTTTAGAACAGCTTTAAATTAAGAAGAATTTGAGCTTAATGTGTACTAATATGTCAGACACTTTACCTGTCCATCCTGTTAAAGTCTGCATCAGCAGGAGCAACAGCATACCCCGAGTTATCCCCATTATGGTCCACATCCAGGAGATAAGACACACACTTACTGAAAAGGACAAAAGAGACATGTTTGACAAACTGCAGACTCTGTAAGCTGCTTGCTCAATAATGGATATAAATGCAAATACAAATTCACAAAATGATCAAAATATGCTACCATTCACAAATATCAAGGGCAGAAATTAGATTTGATTAGATTCAAATACAGTTGATTTCCAGCATCCTTACTCTCCTTGAAGTGGCTGTTTGCTAATCCAACAGTAGCCGTGCTTCCATTCATTTGTCAAGCGAATTTTAAGCAAACTTTTGAAATGACTCAAGAAAGAAATGCAAATTTGGCACATTTCCATCAACTGGTTTGGAGCAAATAAAATCTGCCACAGCGTAGTTTCATCAGAAGTTGGCGCTGTAGGTTTTGCATGGCTGTAATCCGCCAGTAAACAGAGTAGATGAAGTTGAGGTTGTGAACTGGAAACAAAACAAGGCGCCTTGGCCATCTAACCCATGTACGATTGAAAAATGGAGAGAGGTCTTCATGAATTTGTTTGATTGTTTATGTCAGCTACATTGTCTCTTTGGTAGGTTTTCAGTTTTGTTTTTTATTTGTTTGTTTTTAATCAACTAGCAAGTACATTGTAAGTTTGTAAAATTAAGAAACTAACTTTCCCTGTTGAGAACTTCTTTTACCACCAAGTAGCAGTGTAGCGAGACCAAACGCTATATGTGTCGGAACCGGAGGGCAATGGAATCTGACATTGAACTACTTTATTTGGTGAACCACTTTCACCAATATTTGTCTGAAAGCTTCCTGAAGCATGTACTACTAAGCAATTTCAACATACTTTTTGTTATCTGGCTAACCTAAAGTGACGCCAAGGGTAATTATAGTGGTTTTGATGCCAAAACCTAAAGGGACGCCAAGGGGCGTGACAAAGTGGCTGTACAGCATGTGACGAGTTGGGATGAGAAAGTGAAGGGTTTTCTCAATCTAGCTGTGAGCGTGGTCACATACAAGGGGTGGTGTTTGCAGCATATGACCAATCGCAAACATAGACCTACTGTCAGCAGAGCGGCTTATTTTACAAACAAAGAGCAAATATAATATTAGACAAATACGAAGAAGTTAAACACATAATCCAGACTAAAAACAACACAGTTGAAGCTCTAAAATGAAATGCCAATCCTCTCACACGCCTACTCATCTCCAGGGTGTGGCCCATCCTTAAATGTTTTCAAGGAGTTGCTGGGGTTGAATTTGTTTGCTAATACCATCCAAACTGTTCTGAAATGAATATGGTGGTATTGCTAGCTTCGAGCGTTAGCATGTTCTCCTCATTAGCCGAATGGTTTATTTCTCAACCTTCTCTGTCTGGGTTTCTTCAGTTCTGTATTGCCTTTGAAATTCCGCTCATTATCAATGGTGCTGGGTCTTTCTGCATTTAATTCTCGAGTTTTGGCGGAGTTAGTTGTGTTGTGTGAACTCTCAACTCAAGCTTTACCATCCCCCAAAAGCTGAATGACCGTAACAAAGATTTTTTTTTACAGTATATGCAAGTTGTTTTATCTGACGATACTTTTATGTTCTTCAACAGGCATTTTGCACCCCCCCCCCCACCCCCCCCTGCTGCCAGAAAATGTATTTACGACAAGCATTCGCATATTATGGGAATATCTGGGAAAAGAAGCTGACTGCAGAAACAGCTGATCAGTTATGTTTGCTAGGTCAGAACTTATTAGGCAAAGGCGTTTCCATATCCCATTTAACGTATTAACGTAGCATTCTTTTTTTGACAAAGGCAAAAAACACTTCAAGCGGGCGTAAAAACGTTTTGCGCAATTGATAAAATGTTATGAAATTTTGCCATTTTCACACAGCTTTTCTATTGCGAAACAATGGAAACAGCTTATAGTGATCACGTCTGTCCGGGTCAAATTGATTACTATAAGCAGATGATTATTATAACCAAATTTTTGTTGTTGTGCATCATTTGTAATGCAGATTACTATCTAATTGACAGTTTTAGATTTTTTACATGAATACAAAGTAATGAAACAGACGGCTTCGCTATTAACTGACTCGCTGCTCTCTTGCATTTTCCCTCACCAAGGGTGAGGCATTTCCGTTTTTGGCCAGCTCTTCAGCGCAAGCATGCATGCAGAAAGACGCCCTTTTGCCGGGGCTCCTCGTTCTCTCAACCGGTAGAAGCATGGAGGGAGAACAGAGCCGGTCTGCATGAGCTGCATGAGCTGCATGAGCTGCCGGTGCTGCAGGGCCGAGGAGCCGGTCGGCAGAGTGTCACTTTTGGGACATTACGTGACGAGGCATTGTCAATCCACTTGATGAGGGTGGCTTCACCCACAGGTGCTTTCCCCGCGCACATTAATTTTTTTATTCAGAGAATTTTTTTTCTTTTTCCCATTATGATATCAATGTGCACGCAGCATCAGCCACATGTATCAATCCCAAAGCATCAAGAAAGTATCAAGGAAGTAAAGTAAAAAAGAAATTCATGTATGAAAATAACCCAAAAAGAACACTGTAAGTGGACTACTTGATTACTATAAGCAAATTATTTAAACAGCATTTGTATAGGAATGATTCTGTCCCAAGCTTTTTGATCCATATAAGCGGTTGATCAATGTACTTAAAAATGTCCATAAAAATATGTGAATGGAAACACGGCTAGTGAGTGAAAGAGCTTGTTAAAGAATCCACCTGTGAGAATGGGACTATGTATAGAAGCCAGTGTTGGCGTCCAGGGATGTATGACATTATTAGTCACTTGTAACCCTCAAAACGTAACTCGGATTGTAAAGATAAACACAATGCCAGGGTGCAAATTTGCCAGTTATTTGCCAATATCATAAAATATACTGTATTGTGTACTATATACTGTTAATCACCACCACCACCACTGCCCACATCATGGTTGTCATCATCATTTACTCACCTTTTCCAGGTGTGAGACAGGCAGTTGTCCTTGGAGGCTGACTGGCAGTGCTTCGTCGTCGCTTGGGAAGAGAGTTTCTGTGAGCTACGTGCCTGTTCTGCCTCGCTCTGTGCACTGGATATTATATAAAGTCAGAGACAGATGAGGTGGTACAATTATGCCTTGAAGAAGTTTAAGAATGTTGACTATCTAGACAGACAATCAAGTTAATTGCTTGACTTTGCCAGACAAGTTAGGCAAGGTCAAGTTATGTGTTTGTGTCATGTATGTTAATGTTATTATGTAACCTTGCACGGCAGCAGATTCTTGCAATGCCACGAGATCACGCACAAATCGCAGGATCAAATGTCACTCGAAAATCCATCTCGTCGGGCTTCAAGTAATGCTTTTTTGTCCGGCAAGCCAGATCACGGACCATTCAACTTAGGTTAGGTATGTGAGACCCGGCGAGACCATAGTGAGAGACGACACGTAGAGCGACTGTTCAACAATGGCGGTTAGCATAGATGCTGCAATAGCATCAGTTACATCAGAACTGGAGAATAATTCTTCATTGAAAGAAAAGCAAATTGCGGCGATGTTTTCACCTTCAGTCAGTTTAGCTTTCGTTAGTTTGAGTGACAGATGGTTCATCCAATCTGTACCTGCCCTTTTCCAGTCTCCCATTAAGGCTTCTCAGATTGTTCTGTGTAACAACCCATCTGACGGGTCAGGTTAGTTATTATGTCCACTCATTTACAAACTAACAAATCATTTCAGTATAAGAAAACCTAATTGGAGCTGCCTCTGTGCTATTGAAAGTTGGAACATTAGAAGTTTACAGTATTTTACAATATTTCCACTAAGTTGCAGTAAATGAAAGATTATCCTTACATTATGGGAAAACTTTCTAAGATCAAAAATCCATTAGTATTCTGCCTGAAGCAGAACCAGGTCACAGTCTTTAACATCGGTGGGTGTTTGATCAATTGTATAGCACATCATTTTAATTCTGTCAATCTTTGTGTTCATGAGGCTTGAATCAGGGATGTTCTTCATTTTAGTAAACTAAAAACGATTAAATACACGGTCTACGGTAACATTTTTCAAGTTATGGCAACCCCTCTTTGACTATATGGAGACACTGCAGTTCCAGAGTGTACCTCTGTGAAGCTGGCAGCTAGCAAACTTTTTTTATTTTTGGTTTTTCAGTTTCAATTCTGCTGTTTTGATCACCCAATAATACCAATTTATAGCACTAAGTACTTATTTTGCAATTTACCATGAAGACTGTGTTTTTTGTTTGTTAGTTTGTTTTGCAGGGGAGAGGGGGTTAGTTCGTATATAAAAATATATATTTGTTTCTATGTTTACATCTTATTTGTACGTATACATGCCATATACATAATGTCTATATGCTATTATTTTTACATGTAACATATGGTTAAAAACATGTAACAATTTAACAATTTGAGTATCTTCTGTTTACAATGGAAAAACACCAATAAAAAGAGTTTTCCAAAAAAAAAAAAATCGTTGTGTTCCAAGTGGTTTATAAGGGGCAACAAGAGTCTTTCCTATAGGTCTGCTCTCACGTTCACCAGTGTGTTCTAAGGGATGTCAGAAATAGAGCGTGTTTTACCAGGATCCACATCCACACGGACTACTGGGGTCAACCCTGGAGTACTATGTTTTCAAAATCTGGGTTTCTCAAATCGTCCAATTAGTAGCTGTTAAGATTAGGGGGAACTTGGACAAAAAAAGCTATGTGGTCCTGGTGCACCGCAATCCGGTGCTAAAGCACACCGGGCTCCCAGGAGGGAATGGGGACAAGGTGACCTAGATCCATCATCCAGGAGCAGGGCCTGGAAGGGAGGGCCGCAGGAGCCTCAGGTGGCAACTGGGAGTCCACAAACCAATGAGTGACGTCACGGTGACTAGTACGTCCACTTCTTATATAGAGTTCATGCATTTCGGCCAATGCATTCTGCCTCTTTTGCTCTCCACATGGACTGTTTACCTGGATGCAACCAAAGCCCGGTCAAACGTGATTGTTCAATACTACTCGGACTACAAACAGAAACCAGAAAGTTTCCGATACCAAAATCTTGTCATGTTGCCTGAAGATTCTGAGAAAACCACGGCGGCAGTAGGGACTTTTCTCAGCATGTGGAACTTTCCAGTTCAACAGGATGCTATTATTAGCCTGTCAGAGCAGTGAATCAGCACAGCAACATGTCACTTTTGCACTCACCAAACCTACACACAACAACACTGACAGTGTCACCATATTTACTATTAAGACTGACTGAAATAACCACAGATGAGCCGTAGGAATACGAAATAAATACAATGTCAAACAACAATAGCGGTAACAGAGACTGATGTTAATACACCTGTTGCCCCAGTGCATGCTGGGAGGCTTTCCACTACACCTACCCTCCTGTGCCACTATGTAATTCACATAAAAATATGATTTATTCATATTCAGAGACATTTGTGCATCCTGTATTCAGACATGGCAGGGGTGGGATTATGGTGCACATGTGGTCTGATGTGGTTCATGTTAACTATGATGGTGAGAAGCTACAGTAGCAACTCCAGGTTTATTGTTTGTGGTGGGTGTGATCGCAAATTTTCTTGCAGTTGGGACTATTGGCAGGCTAAACTTAATTAGGTCAATTGGATTGCAGAAAGTGTTGCAAGAATTTTTCTGAGGTTTTGAATCATCTTACATTATTTTTTTTTAACCAGGAAAGTCATTAAGAACAAATTCTTATTAACAATGACCTAGTTAAATGCAAAGCACACACCCATTACCGGCATACAATCATGACAAGCATTACATAACATGCATTACATAAAAGATATGCAGACAGGTACGCAACTCAACATGGGCAGTAGCAGACAAAAGCATCAAGCAATACAAGTCAAAGTCAAGTCAAATTTAATTTTTTATAGCACGTTTAAAAACAACCGCAGTGGACCAAAGTGCTGAACATGTACATAATAAAAATGAATACAAAGCAAACAACAATAAGAACAGAGTAAAAACAATAAACATAATAACAGCAGTGAAAGAGTTGCAGCACAACAGAAAATAAAATTAATCAAACACCAGTGAGAAGAGATGAGTCTTCAGCAGCGACTTAAATGATTCTAAGGTCTGAGCTGTTTTAATATGAAAAGGTAAGCTGTTCCAGAGGTTCGGGGCGGCCACCGCAAAGGCTCGGTCGCCTCTGTTTTTGATTCTAGTTCTGGGGACATCAAGGATCATTTGATTGGTCGACCTCAGTGCTCTAACTGGAGTATGAAAGTGCAATAGTTCTGACAAATAAGGTGATGCCAGCCCATTTAAAACCTTAAAACAAGCAATAAAATCTTAAAAGCCTCACATAAAAGACATGCAGACTAGCATTAAGACAATGATAATCTAAAAACGTTAAGACTTTAAGACAACTGATAACTTAAAAAACTTTATTTTTATCACAATCGCACAACAGCACAGCGTATTGAAATTCAACCTCTGCATTTAACGCATCCTAGCATTAGGAGCAATGGGCTGCTGTAAAGTGCCATGGGAGCCACTTGGGGTTTAGACAGGAGGAGCCGGGGATCAAACCGCCAACCTTGTGAACCTTGTCTGAAGTCCTGGGGCCAGATGTATAAACAATGTGTCCACACAAAAACCATGTGTATGCCTTTTCCCACACTTAAACTGGTGTTTATAAAGGAAAAATGTGCGATGAGAATGTGCACACCTCAGGTATACTTTAGACCAACGGTGCACACGGTTTTAGCTGAGATAGAAGGAGGAGATTGAATATAAAATTGAGAGACGGGTAACATTGTTACCTGCCGTGACAGCGGCGCTGGTATTGTTTTCACCTTGTGAGTCTGTGTGTGAGTCATCATCGCTACACCTACTGTAGCGGGAACTTCCACAGAAGCAGTTTTGCCAGGTGTTTATATTTGGTTTTATCCGTCTGTGGACAGATTTTGTCGCTACGAAAGTGTCGCTGAGATCAAATGAAGGTCTGAAGAAGGGTGCCGGAAGTAGGGGGTAGGAAGTGGGAAAGGGCATTTACAGCACAGTCAAATGTGATGAGAGTACCCCGTTCCGCAGACGTCGCTCCGCCAACTTGTTTGACTCCCTTTCTGGCCACAATTTTTTTTCAGGATCTTGGACAGTGGTGATTCCTGTCTCGTCCATAGTCCAGATGTCTTGTGCACCAAATTTGTGTTTGGTCAAGACAGCAGACATGTAAAAAAAAAAAACATTTGTTTTTCAAAAATGCTGTAAACCAGTCAGCTCCAGATATCCCTTTCTCTGCCAAGGTGTCAGGATAGTTGCACTTCTAGGCCTTTGCTAAATGGAAGGAACGGAAGAGGATGAAGTACTCAGATCTGGCTGCTGAGTGCAGGGAGGCGGGCTGGAGGACTACCATGTACCCCGTGGAGGTGTGGTGCCGGGGCTTTGTCAGCACATCAACCTCACGGCTACTCCGCGATATGGGAGTAACAGGGGCGAAACTCCGGCGGGCGTTATAAGAACTGGCAGAGGAGGCAGAGAAGGGCAGTTTTTGGCTGTGGGTAAGGAGGAAAGATAGGAGTTGGGGTACTGGTTAACCCGAAGGCCAGTTGCAGGGAGTGGGAGGGAGACGTCCCTCCCACTGCTCCGCCACCAAGAGACGTACCGGATGTAAAGGAGCGAAACCTCGATGATTGGTGGTTTCCCCGGCTGATGACCCTGCAGCTGGCCCAAGGGTACCGTTGGAGGTGCGGCAGGCAGTAATGTCCAGCAGGTAGCAACACCCACCTGTATTTCTAATGAAGCAAACTTCAGTACCTGAAATGAATAAATTGTTGTGAACATAATAAATCTATATATAGCCTGGACTACTCCTCCTTTGGGCTCAACCCATGTGATACCATTTAGCTGCCTGCATCAGGTAGTTTCTCAGAAGGATTTCCTGTTTTGTGGAGAAAACCTTCTTGGGGGTCCAGGGCTATACTTTGGGATCCTTGGCACTCCAGCCTCTGCCTCTTTTTGTGAAAATGGTACAAGATCGCATTGCAAATTTTCTCTTTCTGATATTTGGCATGCTGTAAACAAACACATATGTTTCTACTGACTATTAGCATGCAATTGATTATCATTAACTTTGCTCGTAATCTAGGTTCGGTACGCCTTTTGGTTTTTAAAAAATAAGTGGAAGTACTTGGTTCAGGGATGGTTGTGTCCCAGTATCACCAGCCATGTTTTCACCTCATGTGAATTACCTGACTGCTAGTTTGACAGATTAGTCATTTCTATTGTTAGCTTACAAAACAATTATTCTAATGATCCTTGTTTGGATTCCTACACATCTGATCTCAAGGCAGTATCCAAAAAAATAGATCTGATAGAAAAGTTAAATTTAAAAACACTTTTGCTGGTAACTTTCTCTGGGATTTCAAATGTGGCTCCTGTCCCTGGTCTCCCCATGACAGCTGCTCTGGCACCAAGAACCTCGCCGATGCGAGACAATTGGTGAAATTGCACTTTATTGCCGTAGGCTATTTCTCATTGACAGGTCTAATGTGGAGCTGGCACATATGCAAATGCATGTTAAGAGCGTTTCAACATCCATTCATGTTCCACGGCAACATGAATAACTGTTGCTGTGGAAATGAGGCTTGTGCGCGAGCGGCCAGTTTCACAATGATTGTGATTAAGAAAACAGAATCAAGCGTACGTGCAGCTTTATAAATCTGACTACTGTTGTTATATTTTTTAAATATAAAAGGTTGACCTCCACACAGATGTGAAGGAATGTAACATAATACTTACACACATATTTAATGTGTATTTAACTGTTCTATTTGCGCAAGAATTTCTGCAAGAGAGTCTGACTATCCAATATTGCTGTTGCATCCTATCTAGGTCACCTAATGAGATAATGTTGTGTGGCAAAATGTATTTCCTTGTAAAAGCTATTTTGTTATTCCATTTAAAGAGTGAATCGTCAGCAGGTGAAGCCGAATTCACCACCAGTGACGTACAAATATTACACAAGTAGCAGTCTGTATCCACCCAGTCATTAAACTAATTACAGAAATGAATGGGTGTGCCGCGGAACAAGTTGAGTTTGTACAGGAAATGGCATGTGGGAGAGCTTGTGATGAGATGTGTCCAAAGATGACATAAAAGTTAAACCTCAATGATATCCGCATAAACAATGAGTTGACCTACTTAATATGTTGACATGTGTGATATTTCCTGTTTTTTTTGTCGCACTTAAGTAGGTCTACAAGTAACTGATTACAAGTACAACATTTTCTGCTGAACTACCTGCAGCCACATGAGAACACGCATGTGGGAGGCCTTCAGTTTGAATATACCTGTCAATTGAGCATACGTGCATAATGACTTGTACATTCCTATGGTTCCCTATGACACACACTGAAAGTGCCTTTCTCCCTCTAACGCACAATCTTCTACTGAAGAACTAGTTCCTATGAAAAACCTTGATACTAGAAAGACTATATTCAAGTTTTTACAGATGGATTGAAGGATCCACAGGTTCTGCAGTGAGAGTTCTAGCCATAGACGTGAGATATGCAGGTAAACTTCTAATTGCCTAAGTGTATGTTGAGCTGTACAACATTTTGATGGCTTTAGAATGAGCTGAACAAGACAAATCAAAGCGCTTTACATGAAACATAAAACATTGAGAAACACATTATAAAAGATAAATAAATAAATAAATAAAAAGATTTTAAAAAAGATTAAGTAAAATGCATAACATAAGATGGAAAATAAAACCCACTGAATACTAATAATAATAATAATAATAATAATAATAATACTTAAGTTATACATAATATGTAAATTGGGCACTGGGATCAGGAAATAAGGGAAATACATTCCATTTAAAATAGTGGGTATTGTGGGAACTAGGGGAGGAAATAGAAAAGATTAAAAGTAGGACACAGTTATCGGAACAGCACACAACAGCATCATACCGGTCTTTGTGAACTGTGTTAGGTAATAAAAAATGTAGAGCATGTGTTTGGTGGTTGCAGGAAATATGCAGCAGAGAGAAAGAACGTGATGGACGACGTGAAAAGGTTAACAGGAGCAGGAGTAAAGAGCATAGCCTACTAGTGAAGGCTGAAGAAGATTGGTCAGAACAGGACTGATGAGGAAAACACTGTAAGTGTTAACTAACTCCATATTGGATCTGAACTGGACGATCTGGAGGTGGTGGCAGAGGGGAGGATGAGGAGGAAGCTGGACGCCATCCTGGATAACCCCTCCCACCCCCTCCATGATGAGCTAGTCAAGATGAGGTGCACCTTCAGCCACAGATTCATCCCCCCTCGGCACAACACAAAGCGCCTGGGTCAGTCCATCATGCTGGTAGCCATCAGGCTCCACAACCAAGGCTGACCCCCATATGAGAACTATGAGGACTTTAAGAACTTTAAACATGCACTATCTGCCTTTAAACATGCACTATCTACCTTTAAACATGCACTATCTGCCTTTAAACATGCACTATGTGCCTTTAAACATGCACTATGTGCCTTTAAACATGCACTATCTGCCTTTAAACATGCACTATCTACCTTTAAACATGCACTATCTGCCTTTAAACATGCACTATGTGCCTTTAAACATGCACTATGTGCCTTTAAACATGCACTATCTGCAACCATCTTGGACTCTAACCACTGGCACACTTTACACTATACATCCTATATACCACTTTATAGACTGCACATATGTACATACTACATTTATTTATTGACGGACTGCACACACTATGTTCACCCATTCACTCTGTATCTTTTATATCTCTATTATTGTTTTTATAATTTTTGTATACCTTTATCTCTCCTGTGTTTCACTCTGTTAGCTGATGTTGCTGCTTTGACACCTGAATTTCCCTCCAGGGATTAATAAAGGTTCATCTTATTTTATCTTATCTTATTCTAGCTTTTATTTTTAGCTTGTTTTTATTTTCTAATATTTAATGTTTATAACTCTTAATGTTCTTTTGCACTTTGTCGCAATGTTCTTGAATGTTTATGTAAAGCACTTTGAATTGCCCTGTTGCTGAAATGTGCTCTACAAATAAAGTTGCCTTGCCTTGCACATAACACCTTGTCCAAATAATCACTACACTTTAAATGTTAAAATGTTGGCCTCTTTTATTTCTTAACATTAAGCGTTAAATAAATACATTTTTATAATTTTTGTATACCTTTACCTCTCCTGTGTTTCACTCTGTTAGCTGATGTTGCTGCTTTGACACCTGAATTTCCCCCCGGGGATTAATAAAGGTTCATCTTATCTTATCTTATCTTATTATGGCAATAGTGCAATACTAAGTAGAGATAATTAATTTTATTTATTTATTTATTTATTTATTTATTTATTTATTTATTTATTTATTTATTTATTTATTTATTTATTATTTTATTTTACTTTATTTTTATTTATTTTCAATTATTAGTATTTTTCTGCCAATCTACTGCTCCACACTCCAGTCCAGTAGGTGGCAGTAATGCACCTCCAAGCTGGTTTGCCAATAAACACCAAAGAAGGGAGGAAGAAGAACCATGGAGGAGGAAGAAGTTGGTGCCAGCAGCAGCAGCGACTCAACCAATAATTGTGATGTTTCAGGCGGTTCTGTGTCACAGAAACCACCTGAAGATGACAGCTCAGAGAGTGCAGCATCTCAGCTTGACCAGGACCTCAAAAGCGTCCTGGTCACCAGCGTGTTAAACCTGGAGACGCTCGACGTAGACCTGTACAGGTGAGTCTGTTTCTCCTACTGCAAGTAGCCTTCAAGTCAAACTCGGATATTTTTTAAAAGATCTAATATATCCGACAAGTCCCTGAAAATCAAACACATATGGATGCTTCACTTGAGCCAAAGACCGTCGTTTAATGTAGTTGAACCCTAATTTAATGGTGTTGTATTGTCAAAGCACCGTCTTGTTGACGTGAATGGAATATTTCCCACCGTCCCGTAGGTCTTGAACGCAGCATAACTATTTTGATTCAGTGCATTTAGTTACTGAATAAATGCAAATTAATGTGGCTCTGAATTTGTTTTTGACTAAATGCAATTATATTGTGATGTCACCAAAGTGTCCTAATGTGTCTGCAGGTTTCCTAAAGATCACAATGGGGGACTTTTCCTTAAATGCTCTCCAAAACTGTTCAGTAGAATAACTTCAGATTTTATAAGGTCATAGTCAAGGTCACTTTGAACAATTTATTATTTAGTCTTTTCCTTTAATGTTCTCCAAAACTGTACATTAGAATAACTTCAGATTGTATATCACAAGTCAAGGATATTCTGAGCAGACCTATTATGGAAATGTTTTGTTATTGTTTTGTTATAGTTATTTAAATGAAAACTATACTAAACTCATGACACCTGAATACTTTGATCAGCCTCGCTGTCAAAGCTACATGAGCATCAATGAGTAGGGCTGCATGATTTTGAAAAAAATATTAAATTGCGAATATTTTAACGATATTATCATCATTATTTTCATTTTAATTTAAAAACCTATTAAAATGACTAGTGTGTTTTTTTTGCGGGGAACTGTACCAAAAAAAGATATTTTATTAAATAAAATATGATGTGTAGTCCAGGAGATCTCTGGAGCACCACAATATTTCATTTTAAATGGTATTTTGTTAATCATTTCGCCTTGAACAAATATTATGCCTCCTGTGATTTGAAAATTGCAGTAGGCCATATTGCGATTTTTATAATAATTTGATTAATCGTGCAGCCCTATCATCAAGTGAGACTACATTACATATATTTCAATTATTTCTCTTGTTTTTCCCCAGAGGGACACACCACTGGGTGCCCCGCAGTCAGCGTTTGTTTGGGGGTCAAATAGTCGGTCAAGCCCTTGTAGCTGCTGCCAAATCTGTCAGCGATAATCTCTATGCCCATTCTCTCCACTGCTACTTTGTACGAGCAGGTAAGATGTAGCATAATTCTAAAGGTGTTGGCCAGCGATAGTGCAACCCAAATATTAAAGCGGAGGTATAAGGAAGTTACCGCTTTTATTGTTGTAGTCTTGAGTAACGTGACATCATATCCGTTCCGTATCTGTCAACCAAAACAAACTGCAGCCGACCGCAGCGAGCCGAAACAAGAAAGTATAAAACGGCGGAGGTTCAGCGTGGATACGACCTGCACCCTCACATTTTAAATCCAGCGTGGTAAACACTACACATCCAGTAAAGTATGGAAACACTTTGGGTTTCACACATTGACAGGAAAAGCAGAGCTAGACATCACGGCTAAAGCTGCACGCTAACTCTGTCATGGACAGGAAATGTTATCGTATCGCGTTGTGTTATCGTAACGTGCGGTTGAGCCGGCCGTCGCGCTCATCTCCGTGGTCAAATGGGCCGACGCCACAACTGTAGAGCACCCATATACTGACATTTATGTTAAATGCATTCAAACGGCCCGATGGAGCTGACCATGGATGGATAAAGAGAACGGAGCTGACGGGAGAGCTAGAGACCACCTTGGAGAAATTAGAGGAAGTATACACGTGTCCGGTTTTCAAAATAAGGTGTTAACAAAGGGAACTGTATACATAAAATACATATATGGAAATAAGATTGATTGATTATATTCACCAGAAGTATAAAACATTATATGTCCCATATAAATTAAAAAGAAAATACCATTAAGTCCCTACAAGTGTATGATTCAACTTTTTCCCATGGTCTAGTGTTAAATAAGTTAACAAAAATCACAAAAAAATCATAATATCGAATCGCAATACATACCGAATCGGCACCTTATCGTGATCGTATTGAATCGGGAGATAGGCGTATCGTCCCAGCCCTAATGGTTTAATGCAAATTATCTTTTATAGAATGAATGAAACCACAGAAGACTGGAACAGTAGTTACAGTTACAGTGACTCTATCCTGTCATAATCAGTGGTGATCTGGTAAATTGGCTTCAGTCAGTCCCAGTTACTGTTTCCCCACAGCTGTCTTCTGGGTGTTTTTCAGGGGATCCTAAGGTTCCAGTGCTGTACCAGGTGGACCGCACAAGAGATGGTCGCAGTTTCGCAGTGCGCTCTGTGAAGGCCATCCAGCATGGACAGCCTATTCTCATCTGCCAAGCGTCCTTCCACATGCTGCAGCCGAGTCCCCTGCAGCACCAGTTCACCATGCCGGTGGTGCCTCCGCCTGAAGACCTCCTCACTGTAGAGGAGCTCATTCATCATTATCTCAGGTAAAGCTGCTAAGATTAGCAGATTTATTGATTAGCCAGTCGACAGAAAATGTATTAATTAAGCTATTCGATTAATCGTTGCAGTAATTTTTCAAGCAAAAATTCAAAACAAATTCTGGTTAAAGCTTCTCAAATGTGATGATTTTCTGTGTTTCTCTGTCATATCTGACTGAATATTTTGGGGTTTTGGACACAAAACAATTTGAATTCATCACCTTTCTCTATTTTCTGACATTTAATAGACAAAAAGATTAATTGAGGAAATAATGAGCAGATTAATTGATTAAGACAGTAAATGTTAGCTGCAACCCTGATCTCAAGTAGAATAACTATTTATTTTATTAGTGACAAAGCAACATGAACGAGGGACTTGAATAGACACCAACACACCTGCAGAACAAGGCCGACATGTAGTCTGTATACTCAGTAGGTTAGATTAGAGGGCTGCATTAGAAGCTAGTACACTAGGGTGACATAAAAACAAAGTACAATTACAGAAGTATGTACAGTATTTATTTGTTAAATGGTCAGGTCACACAAATCCAAAAAAAGATAACATATTTTCCCACTTACCTCCATGCCATGCAGGTAGTTTTTTTTTCTGCAATCACCCAAATGAAATAGAGGTGAATGGAAAATCCCATTTTAGTGTCCCAGTTACTCCTGATGATCCATACAAACCGTTAAAACCTCTTCAGCTTGTGTAACCACAGACCTTATTTCAGGTATCTAACTACAAACCCATTGACTTCCAGACGAGGAATCGGATGTGTTAAAATGCTAACTCATTTCAGGGTTTTAGGACTCATTCCTGTAGCACTTTATACAGTCCTCAGGTGTGGGAACCAGCTCACAGGTTCATTAGAATAAACAAATGATGGATTGACTCCAGTTATAAAATAAAATATGCAATGTTTTAGTTTGCCATGAATGACCATTGAGCACTTTGCAGATGGAGGTCCTCAATCGTTGATTTGTATTTCTTTCTATTGTTTCACAGTAAACCAGACCTGGCAGAGAAATCAAAACAAGGCCTTAACAAACTGCTGGCTAATGAGGTCCCCATTGAGATAAAGCCAGTCAACCCACCACACTTCTACAGAGTTGTTGCAAGTGAGCCGAAGAAGCTGTTCTGGGTGCGAGCACGAGGATATATTGGTAAACAATTCACTCTATTTGCCCCATTCTGGAGTGTAAATGAAACAGTAAGCTGAGAATCTTTGGGGACATGAAATGACTGCAGCAGACATGATAGGATACAGCATATAACACAATGACATATACTCGGGATGTAAGCAAAATATACCATGTATACAACCCTGTCTCCCACAAAGTGACGTTGCCGTACAACTGAAGTGCATAACCAAAATACGTTTTGAGGGAAACATATTTTCTCCTGGATTACAATCGCAGTTTTAAACACGGAATTAACGTTGTAAATGGAAACAAAACAAAAAGAAAACACAACAAAACTCCTAAGTTAGGTTCAGGCCACAAAACTACTTAGTTTTAGGCTACAACACTACTTGGTTAGGTTTTGTAAAAATGGTTTGACTTAAAATGACTAGGAGAGTGAGACAAAACCAAACAAAACTACTTAGTTAGGTTTAGGCAACAAAACTACTGGGTTAGGCTTAATAAAAAAAACATGGTTTGGCTTTAAATTATTTACTGGAAAAACAAAAACGCAAGAAATTACTGTTTCACACGGGACACAAACTTGGTCTCCTGGGGGAAAGTCTGGTGTTTGTTGGACCCATCCACCTGCCCGCCAGTAGTGGACTTTCTCACTTGTTATGCCCATTATTATTCAATAACGTTTTTATTCACGGTTGCTTGATATACTGCGTCACCTGCTCTGAGCGTCGCTCCTTGTTCTACGTCAGTCGCTGCAGCCATCTGCAGATTTCTGCAGGTATTTGTGATACATAAAAGACAAACGTAATCCGCAAAAAAATATATTCCCTTCCAAATGTAATTGAGAATGCAGTTTAGTTGTATGGAATTTTTTAGGAGACAAGGCTGCATGTATAGTGCAATCAAAGCAGGGTTTGTTTATGCATTTTATTTGTGTATTTATGTAGGTGAAGGCAACATGAAGCTGCATTGCTGCGTTGCTGCTTATGTATCAGACTTTGCGTTCCTGGGCACAGCGCTGCTGCCTTATCCCAACTACAAGGCCCTGTTCTCAGCCTCCCTGGACCACGCCATGTGGTTCCACAGCACTTTCCGCAGTGATGAGTGGATGTTGTACGAGTGTGAGAGCCCATGGGCAGGTCAGTATGTTGTTCACTTTATCTCCGCTGTACTTCATTTGTTCTGTCTTCTGTCTTGCACCACAGGGTCTTAAAGACTCCTGTCTAGAGTGATGTGTTAGTTTTAAGATTTTACATTTAAAATGAGAATATTAATACATGTTTTAATACCAGTTCACTAATATAATTAATGTGGTTTGTGTTGTGTCCGACAGGCGGTAGCAGGGGACTGGTTCAAGGCCGACTGTGGAGAAGAGACGGGGTGCTGGCTGCCTCGTGTTCCCAGGAGGGAGTCCTGAGAGTGAAACCAGTCTCAGAGTCCAGCAAACTATAAGCACATTCATAACATTTCTTTTATTTAAATGTATTTATAATCATATTAATGTTATTAGATTTTTAGACTAATGTTCAAAATGTTTAATATAATAATGAAGGATTGTTTTATTAAGAACATGCTAAATTAAATTAGTGAGTGTGAAAAAAGTGGAATTATTGTGGATTAGGACAGTCAAGGAAATGCACAGCCTGATCCACCAACAGAAAATGAAATAAGTGCAATCATCGTAGAGCAAGACAGCCTGATCCTCCAGGAGAGACTAAACAAGGGAAATGATAGTGGACTAGGACAGGACGAAACTGTAAATTGTTCCAGCTACAATAGTACCATGAAATCTGTTCACAAATACGTTTGTTAAGATTGAGCAGACTTGAAGTGCATAATGCATTAAAGGTTGTACACAACATGTCTTTTGCACTGATTTATTGTCCAGTATGGCTGATTTTGAGGGCCTGTAGGTTTTCCTTACACAGCCATAGATTAAATGACAGTGTGAAGATAAGATAACCTTACATGTAAAGATGAGTATTAGATACACAGTGCAAATGTGTGCAGATCTGTGACAAAGTTTAGTTCACTTTTGTGCACACGACGCTTTTATTCTGAAGGATCCATCCGGAAGTGGAAAACCCGTGTATCCTTCGCCAATCTGTGGTTCAACACAAGTTGTATTTCAACTTGTAGAGAAGTATTGTTTAATATCATCGGATATGGCGCTTATTTATGTGAACACGAGCAATTACACTTCTGTGAACGTTTAGAGTTTTATTTTGAAATGATTTACCGGAAGTGTGAACATGTCTGCATTGACGCAGTTTTTGTTTTCGACTTCTGGCGAACTTTGTTACACAATTTTTACCTCGAAGTACAACGTTTCTTAGATTAATATTCTGAAAAACCAAGCAATTGTGAGTCCAGTTTAGGAGACGTTTTTAAAGAGCGTGTGATTCCGTCGCCCCTGTGACCGTTGAAAGTTTTATTTTGAAATGCTGTACCGGAAGTGTAAATATAGTACAACGTCTGCAGTGACGCTACTTTTACTAATTTAGCAGTTCCTTGCTGTCACCACTAGAGGGCAGCAGACAGTCTTGATTTTAAATACAGAGATCAACATCTATCAACATACAGAGGGAGACTATGGATAATGAATTAATAAATAAATAACTCATTAAATGTAGCAAAAATATTATGAATAAATATAGACATTAATTATTTGATCAAATTTATAAATGTATTAAATAATTATATTTTATTTATTGAATTATGTTTGTACTTGTTTTTATCTTATATTTATTTTTAAATATACGTATTTATTTATTTATGCATGCATGCACGCATGCATGCATGATTTTACTTTTGCATTTCACCCCTTATTTATTTCCCCAAACTTATTTATTTTCTATTGGAAGTTTTATTTTGAAATACTTTACCGGAAGTGCTCATATGCTATATTGTCTGCATTGACGCTATTTTACTAATTTAGTAGTTCATCGCTGCCACCACTAGAGGGCAGCAAACACTCGTGATTTTAAATACACTAATCAACATCTCCTCGCAGCAACATAGAGGGAAACTCAGGATTAATGAATAAATAAATAAATGATTAGATAAATAAAAAACTGTCAAAAATTATATTACAATTATATGTATTCATTAATTAATTGATGAAATGTGATATAAATTGTTATTTCTGTTTTAATTTGCTTCTTTATCTTTTTATTAATTCCCTTTATTTTTTTGTTTAATTGTCACTTTTATATATTCAAGCAACTATGTTTATTAATTTTTAAATGTATTTATTCATTCCTGCATTCATTATTTTTTTTTATTATTTTTTTATATTTATTCATTTACTTTTTCATTTATTTATTTTTTATTCATTTTGTTTGCACTTATTTTTATTTTATATTTATTTTTAAATGTTTGTATGCATTTATTTATGCATCATTTTCCTTTTGCATTTCACCCCTTATTTATTTCTCCAAATTATTTATTTCTCTATTATTTTCTTTATACATTTCTTTATGCATTTCTGCCTTATTATGTAAATGAGGGGACTGTCAATAAATGCATAAATACATCATTAAATGCATACATTTAAAAATAAATATAAAAAATAAGTGCAAGAATGAATGAATGGATAAATAAATACATTTAAAAGTAATAATAATAATAATAATAATAAAGGATTTAATGCAAAGATAAATAAATAAAAAAGCAAATTTAAACAGAAATTTCAATTTATGTCCCATTTGATCAATAAATTAATGGCTAAATTTATTTTTAATATTATTTTTTGTTAAATTCAATGACATTTATTTATTCATAGTCATTTATTTATTTATCTATTCATTTTACATTTTGGCCCACACTTTGCAGACAATAATACAGTTATCAATACAGATTATATTCTTTACAGGTATCAATAAGACATTTATATGTTCATAATAGTATCTGTATTTCTCATGAACACTTTGTTATAAACAATATAAAGCCTGCATCATGTAATGTGCTGAGAAACTGTATATTTCCCAGAAGTATGTTACAATGTTGTAAAATACAAAGGAAAACACTATTGGGATGTTGTGCTTCTTTTCCTTTATGTGTTCAAATAATCCCTAAAAATACTCTGTATAACATTAAATAATTACATTAAATATTGTGTATTTGTTATGTTATAATAGCTTATGGCAAATCATTGCCATGACTCAACACTGCCCTCCTGTGGTGACCACGAGTAACTACATCTCGTTTTATGTTTTATTTTGAAATCGTTTACCGGAAGTGTGAGTACGCTATAACGTCTGCATTGACATTACATTTACTAATTTAGCAGTTCCTCGTTGTCACCACTAGAGGGAAGCAAACACGCGTGATTTTAAATACACAGATCAACATTTCCTCGCATCAACATAGAATTAATTAATTAATAAATAAATAACTCGATAAATAAAAAACTATAAATATAAATGTAGCAAAAACAATATTAGAAATATATGTATTCATTAATTAATTAATAAAATGTGACATAAATTGTTATTTCTGTTTTAATTTGCTTCTTTATCTTTTTATTAATTCCCTTATGTATTACTCTTCTGTTTAATTGTTCTAAACACGTATTTTTATTTTATATTTATTTTTAAATGTTTGTATTAATTTATTTATGCATAATTTTCCTTTTGCATTTCACCCCTTATTTATTTCTCCAGATTATTTATTTCTGTATTACTTTCTTTTTACATTGTTTTATGCTTTTCTGCCTTATTATGCAAATGAAGGGACTCTCAATAAATGCATAAATACATAAATAAATACATACATTTCAAAACAAATATAAAAAAATAAGTACAAGAATGAATGAATGAATAAATAAATAAATTTTAAAAAATAAATAAATAAATAATAATAATAATAATAATAATAATAATAATAATAATAATAATAATAATAATGATAATAATAAAGGATTTAATACAACGATAAATAAATAAAGAAGCAAAGTTAAACAGAAATTTCAATTTATGTCACATTTGATCAATTAAATACACAGATCAACGTAGAGGGTGAATCAGGAACTGCTAAAGCTTAAAATGCTTAAATTATATGCATGCATGATTTTCCTTTTGCATTTCACCCCTTATTTATTTCCCCAAACTTATTCTTATTTTCCTTTATGTGTTCAAAATAATCCCTAAAAATACTCAGTATAACATTAAATAATTACATTAAATATTGTGTATTTGTTATGTTATTATTGCTCATGGACAATCATTGCGTTGACTCTACACTGCCCTCCTGTGGTCACCACGACTAACTACACCTCTCTGTACGTTGGAAGTTTTATTTTGAAATGATTTACCGGAAGTGTGAGTATGCTATAACGTCTGCATTGACGCTACTATTACTAATTTAGCAGTTCCTTGCTCTCACCACTAGAGGGCAGCAAACACTCGTGATTTTAAACATACAGATCAAATGTAGCAAAAATAATATTAAAAATAAATATAGCCATTAATTATTTGATCAAATTTATAAATGTATTAAATAATTATATTTTATTTATTCATTTATTTTTGCATTTATTTTTATTTTATATTTATTTTTAAATATACGTATTTATTTATTTATTTATTCATTCATTTATTTATTTATGATAGTAATGATTAGTATATTATATATATTATATATATATATTATATTAGTATATAGTATATTACAAATACTTTGAATTTCAGCCCTTATTTATTTCCCCAAACTTATTTATTTTCTGTATTTCTTTATACATTTCTTTGTGCATTTCTTCCTCATTATGCAAATGAGGGGGCTGTCAATAAATGCATAAATACATATGGACAGCTAAGAGAGAAATACATAAATAAATAAATAAATAAATACATACTTTAAAAAAATAAGAGCAAGAAAACAATTATTAAAATAAATAAATAATTAAAGAATTAAAAGAGGAAATTAAAAAAAACAGTAAATAAGTAAGGGAATTAATACAAAGATAAATAAATAAAGAAGCAAATTAAAAAAGAAATTCCAATTTATGTCCCATTTTATCAGTTAATCAATGGCTACATTAGTTTTTCATATTGTTTTTGCTTAATTTAATGTCATTTATTTATTTATGATTTTTTTTTTTAATTGTAGCAGGTTCCTACCTCCACACTTTGCAGACTTTACTAGGAATAATACAGTTATCAATACTGATTATATTCTTTAAAGGTATCAATAAGACCACAATAATGCCATCCTGTGGTGACAGAGTAACTACATCTCTGTGTACGTTGGAAGTTTTATTTTGAAATGATTTACCGGAAGTGTTGGTATGCTTTAACGTCTGCATTGACGTCACTTAACTAATTTAGCAGTTCCTTCATGTCACCACTAGACAGCAGCATTTTAAATACACAGATCAACATAGAGGGAGACTCAGGAGCTGCTAATGCTTAAAATGCTGAAATTATTCATGTTAAATGATTAGTAAATATAGATGGTTTACTTCTAACTTGACCTGTTTATTTAAAATCTTGAGTTTTAATAGTTTTAATGTCCTCCAGAGTCGCTCTACCACCCTCTTCTTGGTTGCTATGTGGGTTAAGCGCCCTTGGTTACCACTTTTCTCCCATCATGCATCACTGCGAGGAGAGCTGGTGAGGTAACTAAGGCAACGACAACCCGTTAATATCAATACACCCGTGTTAATATGAGACTACACAGCGTTACAGTGGGAAACTAAGGTTATATCGACCACAACCGGAGAGAAAAGAAACACGTTAGTAGCTAACAGTGGACGCTAATGTGAGGTAACGACGTCTAGCTGCTAGCTACATGCTAACTTAGCTTAAAACTAGCTAGCTGTGTTAGCTCTGTGTGCTAACAGCATGCTAGCTGTGTTAGCTCTGTTTGCTAACAGCATGCTAGCTGTGTTAGCTCTGTTTGCTAACAGCATGCTTGCTGTGTTAGCTCTGTGTGCTAACAGCATGCTAGCTGTGTTAGCTCTGTGTGCTAACAGCACGCTAGCTGTGTTAGCTCTGTGTGCTAACAGCACGCTAGCTGTGTTAGCTCTGTGTGCTAACAGCATGCTAGCTGTGTTAGCTCTGTTTGCTAACAGCATGCTAGCTGTGTTAGCTCTGTGTGCTAACAGCATGCTAGCTGTGTTAGCTCTGTTTGCTAACAGCATGCTAGCTGTGTTAGCTCTGTTTGCTAACAGCATGCTAGCTGTGTTAGCTCTGTTCAAGATTCAAGAGTTTTATTTATTTGTTTTTTGCACCTATTATATAAGTACATTGTAATTCTGAGCAGTTTACACCGAGTCAGCTTAAGAAAAGAAAAAAGGGTAGAAAAGGCACAAGGTAATTACAGTACAAAAAAGTAGCACATTCAACTACAACACAATAAATAAATTATTAAAATATAAAACGCGTTGTCAGTGTAGTCAATAAATAAACTAAACTACCGTCTGCATAGGAACTATACCCCCAGAATACAAATATACAGTAAATAAATAAATACTTCCAAAAATGAATACAAAATAATTGCAAAAATAAATAAATTCAAAAATAAATAAGTACATTTAAATATTTATAAAAATAAATACACAAAGAAATAAGAGGGCAAATTAAACAGAAACACAAATTGATAAAGGATTAAATTATTAATTAATTAATGGCTAAATTAATTTTTAATATTTTTGCTACATTTAATGATATTTATTTATTTATTATGTTATGTTTGGTGTTGGCAGGTTGTTTTGAAGTGGGGTTGTATGAGGTACTTATTGTATTACCTACAGTAGATGGAGTTTGAAGAAACAGACAGGAGCACCATCATGTCATTAAATGTAGCAAAAATAATATTAGAAATAAATGTAGCCATTAATTAAATCTTTTTTATTTATTCTCTTATTTATTACTCGTCTGTTTAATGTTCCCTTTTATTTATTCATGCAATTATTTGTATTCATTTTTAAATGTATTTATTTATTTTTGCATTTATTTTTATTCATTAATTTATTTCTTATTTATTCATTAATTTTTCCACTTATTTTTATTTTATATCCATTTTTAAATGTACGTATGCATTTATTTATACATGATTTTCCCCTTTGCATTTCACCCCTTATTTATTTACTACTACAATTTTTGCAAGTTAATATTAGCCAAGTATTCCCGTGAATGTCACTTCTAGCCGGTGAATAATCTTGCTATCTCAGTTCATAGTTAGCTCAGATAGTATTTAACGTATTTAAGACGGTTCCTAGTTAATCAGAGCGGATGTGTTTCTAGGTGTTTCTAGGTGGATGGATGCAGAGAACTTCGGTGAGTGAATCTAATGAAGGATGGAGAAGGAACAGCACAACATTGTCGTCTTCAATGTCTCGAAAAGAGAGCTGTTTACTACGAATAATGGCTACAAATCCATGCAGAAAAGACTAAGAGCTCAATGGAAAATCCAAAGGTAAGGTGCTTGTAGTGTAACACGAACCATCTCTGCTGTCTACGGTTACTTCATTTAAACTACAAAATGTTCCATAGTATTGCAGTAACTAATCTGGAGAAAACCCTCAAAATAAATGTTGTCTCCCCTAGTATGAAGGAAGAGCTGTCGTTGGAGAAGCTGAAGGGCGTCAAGTTGTGGATAACTGCAGGACCAAGAGAGAAGTTCACAGCTTCAGAGGTGATGGAAAACACTAGCAAAAATCGAGTTTAAATAAAGTAAACATCTAGAATAATAAATCAAACAATACTACCTATTATTAGAAAAACAACAAATAAATACTAACAACAAATAAATAGCTCCTACAACAAGTTAAGTTTACCAACATTTTACCCCAGTACTCCTCAATGTGGATACATGACCACATACAGTGCCCATAACTTCCCACCTCCACTTGACATTTCGAGCACATTTCTGTGAAACTTGGATTCATCCTGTGCTACTTTTAAATTCTGCACACACAAGCATGTTTTCAGTGTTGTCCCTTTGCATTTCAGCTGGAGGTACTGAAGCACTACCTGGACGGAGGAGGAAATGTCCTGGTAATGCTTGGTGAAGGAGGAGAAATGAAATATGACACTAATATCAACTTTCTCCTGGAGGAGTTTGGAATAATGGTCAACAATGGTGCATATTTAAATTTGTTGAAATGACAGTTGACATCATCTAAGTAGTTCTATGTATTTTTGTGACAATGGTATTGAATTCTGTGGTTTCTTGTTTTCTTTCTCTGCATCACTGCTGCAGATGCTGTTGTGAGGAATGTGTATTACAAATACTTCCATCCTAAGGAGGCGCTTGTGTCCAATGGTGTATTGAACAGGTTTGTCGTTGGAGCATATATTTTTCTCACACAAACACACCCATTTTATACTGTATATTCCAATAGAGGGCTCCAGGAATGACATATTTTATAGGTCAACCAGGAAGTTAGCATCACCCTGGGTTCCCTCGAAAAAAAGCCAATGGGATCGTTTCATTGGATTTTGGATTATTATAGAAAATAAGCTCTGTGACAAACAAACGTTTGATATTTACACCTTTTGTTCAGCAAGATAATCTTCACAAATGAACACCTCTTATGATTTTAAAGCGTAAATGCAATCGCCAGAAGTAAAAAGTTAGCGTTTAATTATCTTAAGCTTGTGTTAACCACAGAACTTATTTCAGGCAACTAAAAACCCATTGACTTCCAGACGAGGGAACAGGAAGTGCTAAAATGCTAACCCACGTCCAGATTTTAGGACTAATTCCTGTAGCACTCAGTAACTCCCAGACTTTTAATAGCCTGTACATATGTATCCACATTTAGTTGTAATAAATGTACTACTCTTAAACAGATTAGTTTCTTAGCTAATTTTATGTCTTTCTCTTGTTTAGAGAGATTAGTCGGGCTGCTGGCAAAGTGGTCACAGGTGTCATCGAAGATGAAAATGTTGGAAATAATGCACAGTAAGTTGTTTACTTTTATACTCCTATCTTCTTCATTAAGTACTGCATTTAGTGTTTTGGTGGGTTATTTAACGCAAAGCTCTTCTGTCTTTATTTGTGTAGGGCTCTGACATTTGTGTACCCATATGGTGCCACTCTGAGTGTGATGAAGCCTGCTGTGGCTGTTCTTTCTACTGGCTCCGTCTGCTTCCCCCTAAACAGGCCTGTCCTGGCCTTCCATCAAGGAAAGGTCAGATGTAGTTTTCACACTCATTCCCAGACCATATAACACTTGTGTGTACTTGAGATGATGTTGAAAGATATCCTATGTCTCATGAAGGAGGCTGGCAAGCTGGCAGTGTTGGGTTCCTGCCACATGTTCAGTGACAAGTACATAGACAAAGAGGAGAACAGTAAAATCATGGTGAGTCCAGTTGACATTTAAAGATTTTTTTTTTATCAACTAACACATCAGAAGAGTATTCTGCTCTCTTGTGGAATTTTTGTTAAGCATCAATGTTTGTGCACAACAGCCTGTCTTGCTTTTTCATTGCAGGATGTTGTGCTCCAGTGGCTCATGGCTGATAATATTCAGCTGAATCAGATTGATGCGGAAGACCCAGAGGTGAGGAGGTATACTTGACAGGAGAATGGCGTCACTTATATTGTCTTCTAAATTAGCCAAAGATCCCATGTTGTCCATTTGTCCCCTAGATCACAGATTACACCATGTTGCCAGACACAGGGTGCCTGTCAGAACATCTCAGAGTGTGCTTACAAGAGGGTGATGAAAACCCCAGGGACTTCACCTCGCTCTTTGATATGTCTTTGTTCAATTTGTCAATGGACACTTTACCCCAAGTCATCAGGTGAGAATTCAAAATACGCCCGAGGAGGCTGTCCTTGCATCACTGCCGTTTTTTCAGCTGACTGCATTAGCGGATGTGAGCTTCCCTCCATCCAGTACATTTACAACGATTGGTGTGTCAGTAAGGCCTGTAGGATCATCAGAGACCACGGCCACTCCAACCACAGACTGTTTCGACTGCTGCCGTCTGGCAAACTGTACCGCAGCCTTAAGGCCCGGACAAGCTTCTTCTATCAGGCAACCAGGCTCATATACAAAGGACACTAAAACTGTCTGTCTGAGACACACATAACTGTGCAAACACACAACATGTAAATATAGGGCATACACATTTGCACACTACACATTTATATTATTTTATTATATTGTATTTTACTGTATTGTTACCTTTTAATGTCTCTTACTGTTAATTGTGTTATGTTGCTAGGTCAAGGAGCTTAAACAAAGATTTTTACTCTCATACCTGTATATTGAGATATAACAATAAAGGAATCTTGAATCTTCTTTATAGCTAAAAAATGTTAAATGTTTTCTGCAGTGCTTACAAGCAGCTTAATGTCAAAGACGAGCCACTTCAGCTAATCACACCACAGTTTGAGACTCCTCTGCCTCAGCTCCAACCCGCTGTAAGTGTCTGTCCTGCATTCCTGTCCCAGACAATGTTTTTCCATACATACAATTAATTTACTGTAAATTCTAGTCATCTACAATTGAAATGTTATGGAAAAGAAAATTTGCCTTAAGCCCCACAAGTTTAAACCCAGAAGTGGGTGTTGTCTTGTCTTTTAGGTCTTTCCACCCGCCTTAAGCGATCTGCCTCCTCCCATGCTGGACCTGTTCGATCTAGATGAAACATTCTCTTCAGAGAAAGTGCGCCTAGCACAGCTCACCAATAAATGTAAGTTCAATGTTTTTCTAAACCAAAATGATTAACTGGTAAGGTTTAGGACTGTTAGGGATAGTTCAGAGGTTTTTAAGTAGGGTTGTATGAGGTTCCTATCCATAGTCAGTGTGTTACCTACGGTAGATCACAGTCAGCGCGCCCCCAGTTTGGAAAAGCAGACAGGAGTACCGGCACCGAAGCTAAGCAATGTACTGCTGTAGACCGGGGCAGCAGCAAAATATATTTTAGACACCTAAAAGGAAAAATTATAGTTACATTTGGAATATTTTCACCACTTTAACTTGCCATCAGACAGCCTTTTCCAACGGGTAACTGAAACCGCTATCTATGCGCTCTTCAAAGCCACCAGACTCTTGACAAAAACTAATATTTTACCTCGCAGAACACAGAAGTTGCTGGTCTACCGCTGCTTTGGTTAGTTTGTTTGCATCATTTGACTTCGGGGAATCCGAACCAACCCTTTAAAACACCAAAGTCGGGCGGCTGGTTAGCTCAGTCGGTAGAGCGAGCGCCCATGTATCGCCAAGGCTCAGTCCTAGCAGCGGTGGACCCGGGTTCGAATCCGGCCTGTGGTCCTTTCCGCATGTCATTTCTCTCTCTCCCCCTTTCCAACACTCTATCCACTGTCCTATCAATAAATGCTTAAAAATCACCCCAAAAAATAACTTTAAAATAAAATAAAACACCAAAGTCACACAATAACACAAACTAACCGATCGAGGTAGCGGTAGACACGCAACTTCTGCAAGGTAAAATTACCGTTTTTGTCAATGGTGGTCTGGCGGTTTTGAAGAGAGCATAGATAACGGATTCAGTTCCATCCTAAAGGGCTGTCTGACGGCAAGGTAAAGCAGTGAAAATATTCTAAATATAGCGTACACCGTTTGTTTTGGGGGTTTTTTTGGGGGGGGGGGGGGGTAAAATGTGTTGCTGCTGCCCCCGTCCACAGCAGCACATTATTTTGCGCCTGCAGGTTTCTCCAAACTGGGGGCATACAGACCATCGTCTACTGTAGGCAATACACTGACTATGGATAAATACCTCATACAACCCCATTTAAAAAAAATCGCAACTACCCCTTTAGGTACTATTGTTATATGTCATCATTGTTTATTTAATTTTAACCAGTTCCGTTCTTAAAAATGAATAGGTACAGACGATGATCTTGAATTCTACGTGCGGAAATGTGGTGAAATCCTGGGGGTGACTCCAAAGTTGGATAAAGAGCAGAGGGATGCCAAGCACATCTTGGAACACATTTTCTTCCAGGTTGTAGAGTTCAAGAAACTCAATCAGGTGAGAACCTTTAAAAAAAATCTTTACAAAAAAAATGCATTGAAGGCCTGGTCTAAAAAAATAATTTCCCCCTCCCTGCAGGAGCACGAGACGGACACAGAGGCACCATTCACGCTGTTGTGATTGGATTCAAGAAACATGTTAATTATTTTCAGCTGCCTTTTCAACACACTGTAATGTGACCAAGCAGATGTGTATTCTTTAGTAAAGGAGGTAAAGCTGTTGTGTTTTAGAAACTGTATATACACACAAGATATTTATCTTTATACCTTTGTATTATATTGTATTTCATTTTGGAAAAAAATGTACAATGCACTTGAGCAAATAAAGTCATGATTACTTTTATTTAAATCTTTCAAATCTTTTAAAAACATTGTTAAAAAAAAAAGGCATACAGAACTCTGCATGAATCCTCACACATGGATCCTGTAAAATCAAAACAATTTTTGTTAGTTGCAGATCTTTGCCAGAGTCAAATATTAAAAATGATTAAGTAAACCAAGCAGCTTACATTCACATTTTTTTAAATCCATTTTGATTCATCTTTGATGCTTGGTGGATGCAGAGGCGGACACAATCATGTACAGCTGAAAATTCCATCCTAGTCTCTTAAAATTTCTCCATGCTAAGTGTGTAATTAGAGGAACATTCGTGGTCACCTCAGGGGGAAACTTCAGCTTGTGATTGTTGTGTGCACTGGGGTTTTGGACTCCATGTTGCCTCCAGAGCACTAAACTCCATGCAGGATTTGGGGCTGTTTTCGGACTTAATCAACGACACATCCCATGACATATGAGAGACAGTGAGATCACTGTTCAGCTGGTCAACACAAGCAGCCTTTTTTTGCTTTTTAAGTAACATGTAGGGAGTGGAGGACTTTCCCTGCAAAGGCACAGCCAGGAGACAATTTTCAGTCTCTTGAGCGTTTAAGCTGTTCACTGAAAATGCCCGAGAGGGAGAAATGGAATCCGATGATAGGCAGAGAGAAGCCAGGATGGACGGCCTGGTGTCGGATCCATCAGCCATTGTGTCATTTGACGCCCTTGATGTGGACAGTTGTTCCAGCAACAGAGCAGACAGCAAACTCTGTTCCCCCAAAAATTTCCTGTCAAGCTCCGATGGAGATGAACACTCAAAGCTTTTCATATCTAGGAGGTAAAACATTAGATCCCACTTAGAATCACATCATCTAATCAGACATAAATGAATATATCTATCTTATGAATAAAACCAGTTGTCTTACCTTTAATCACAAAAGCTTTCTCCATTGTTTCCTGAGGCCAGTGAGTGTCAACTGAGCACCAGGTGGGTTTTAAACTGTTGAAGCTGCTTGTTAATTGAATTGACCCAGCTGGAGGCATAGCAGCATCAGTCTGGAGGAGGTGGGGGAGCATTCATGTTTTTATATATATATATATTTATATATGTAAATAAAATGTTATTTTAATTATGTATATTTTGTGATTTAAATAAAAAAAATTCTAAAGAAGAAAAATGTTTAGAATTTTTTTTAATTTATTTCCTGAGCACTTCCTTTTGGACAAATATATAAAATAGAGCTCCAAATAAGAATAATTGACCTCATAAATACATGTATTGATTATTTT